>NC_089589.1:104037684-104062558 GCF_019320115.1 Miscanthus floridulus
AGTTGTCTTGTGATTTAGAGTCTTCACCCAAAGATCAGAGTCATCTTTCTGCTGTGTGCTGTCTAAGGTTATATCCTTTCTACTAAGTGCGTTATATATTGAGCATTGTCTATTGATATTACCTTTATTTGTAGCTATATGTGAGATTTGACTTCCTGGACTCACATATGGTGTGTATCTGGTTTTGTTCTTAAAACCGGGTGCTACAGATGTGCTCTATACAAGAAGGGTAGTAGCTTATGCATTAAGTCAACTAAGGAAGCGTGAGTTGGACTACCCGACCCATGATGTGGAGTTATCCATTGTGGAGCATGGAGATAGTATCTTCTTGGATATAAAAGGGACATCTAGGTGGATCATAAGAATCTAAAGGACATCTTCACTAAAGTTGATTATGAACTTGTGACATCATCGCTGGGTTGAAGTAGTCAAAGGTTTATGGTCTATAAGTGTGATATCACGTGAGAGAAGTTAATGTCGTTGTCGATGCCCTTAGCAAAGGAGGGTTGTGCTAAGAAGATTCAGACGACACCATGGATTAAGAATTGTGTTTGAAAGTTGAACAACTTAACCTGAGCATATATGGTCATTAATGTTTTGAAGTTGGTGGTAGGACCTACTTTGGATCAAGAGAGTAAGGAGGCTCAGTTGGAAGGTGAACATACGAAGGATGAGATTGGATAGAATTGACTAAAAAGGAAAAGTGGCCTAGTGTTTGGAGTTACCTAAGAGTTGTTTGGAGTACGTGACAAATCTTGGAAACACTTGAGAAAGTACTTGGAGTAAGGTTATCAGGGTAGGTAAAGTAGGACGGAATCGTTACTAAGAAGAGGGAACAACTCGAGGAAGAGACGAAGATCCAAAAGCGAAGTATCATCATCTCAGGATCATCATCTTCTGAATCTCGAGGACGAGATTCATCTTAAGGGGGACAGAATTGTAACATCTTAAAATTTGCACTTTTGAAAATTTGCACTTCAAATTAATTTAATTTTGTATTTCTATGCTCATGAAAACATAGGGAAATAATAAATTTTCAATAAATTAAAATTTATCTTAAGGTAGAAACATGTTTGTTGCATTCATACCGGTCGCACCTGTGTTTCTATGTGCAAAATATTTTTTTAAATGCGTTTAGCAGACGAATATCTATCTCTAGGAAATTTTCAGCTCTTTCTAGAATTTAATTCCTACCTCCTTGACCTTAATCTTTATGTTCCAAGTTCCCAACAATCTTTTCTTGAGCTCCAAATATTTTGTTAGAGTTCCTTGTCTTTCAATTTATCTCCAGGATTTTTTCAGGGATTTTTCTAAGCTTCGGAGCATTTTTCATGATATAAATGGTAATTCTAGAATTTGTAGAATTATTTTTATTTCATGATATTAATTAATTTCAAAATTAAAAAAATCCGAGCCCAATTTTCCACCGACTCTCAAAGGCCCATGCCTTTATTTACTAATGGGATCAAATGATTATTTAGGCCTATTAGTGGAGGTGGATGGTGCAACATCAATTAGTATCATATTGCTAGTTGATGTGAAGGTGGGGAGTTTTCCTTCCTATATATATGTACCAACCCCTTGGGTAAAGCATATTAGAACTATCATAAGCGGAGCCCTTAGTTTGGAAATGCCTAGTAAACTAGATTTTCTCCTTTCTCTACTGCTATGCCATCTCCAAAGTCTTGCCTGCGCCCTTGCGTCTGCATCGTTGATGCACTGTCATCTAGGCCAAGCACGCTTGGCTGCTGCTACCTTCGTCGACAACTCATGTAGTCACATCGCTGATCTACTACTGGAGAAGCTGTTCACGAGAAACCTGCTCTTATCACCCTCTACGTCAATCATGGCTAGCCAGTTATCCTTGCTGCTTCTCGGCCATCGGTAAGCACCCCACACAACACTCTCATTCCATCTATCTCCTACATTTCTTCGGCAAGCCTCCCTGGCCGCCGCTTCTTTTCTATCCAATTGCCAACTTACGCTACGTATTCGCAAGCCCCTGTACATCAGTACATGCAGTTGACAACCAAAAATGTCCATTTTGTGAAGTTGTCAAAATGTGAAATGGACTTCACCATTGCGTTCCTCTCGCCGAGATGGTAAAAAACATATATGGACACATCTAATTCAAAGTCTGGATGAAGAAGTTATGCCCTCGGAAAGATGTCTCGTTGTCGGGAGTTCCGACCCAAGTCGGGACTTCCGACCGTCGAAAGTTCTAATGGGTGTCGGGACTTTCGGGAAGCCTGAAGAAATCTGCTCAGGTGTTTAGGGTTATCCCTATGTTGGGAGTTCTGACAAAAGTCAGAAGTTCTGTTTGTCGGGAGTTCCTACCCAAGTCGGGACTTCCGACATACCTAACAGAAAATCCTGTTCAGATCTGGCCTTTTGGATTCTGATCCGAACTGTTCCAAACTCATGGGAAACTTGGAAAATAAGGCTTCAAGAGGTTTCCTACTAGGATAAGACCACCCCCTCTTTGTATATAAGAGGATCATGGCTAATTGAGTTCTCATCTATCCAATCGTCAAACAAATCAATCTACTACCTCTACTCCAACCCTTTTGCCCTCTTCTCCAACCCCCATGCTATTCATCCCTTGATCCGACAACCAAGGATGGCACCCTAGGCTTCTCGGCTGACCTAGGGCAACCGACGACGTCCTTGCCCTGACGGGGTCCCTCCCGGGCAAGAGCTTCGACGGTTTCTTTGCTAGTTTGCCTAAAAACTAGCCGGTTCTTCATCATGTAAGCACGTTGGTTATCCTTTGGTGGTTTTGTTAACACTGGATTTTGGTCGATTCTGGAAGATGACAGGTGGACCCACATGCGGGAAGAAGGGTATTCGGCAAACAAAGCAAGCGGTCGGCTAAATACATTGCGGTCGGTTACTCCAGAAGGCGGTGACTCCATTCGGGAATAACAGAAGATGGCAGGCAAGGCCGATCGAAAAGGTGAAAGTTGTAATAGTAAAGGACTCTAAAAGTTTAGGGTAAGGAGTCGTGAGTTTCCAAGTTTATTTAAAAGTTCCTTTGTAAATCGTAGTCCTCTAGGACTTGTGTTTTGTCTAGGGTATAAATATTGACCCTCGACCATTGTAATAAAGGTTCACAACCAAATCAATACAACCGGCCCCGTGCCAACTTTCGAGTCCTTTTGTCGTGTCGTCGAGTTCTTCGAGAGGAGTCATCGATCCATCGACCTCCGTAAGTTCCGACAACCTTGTTATCATGTTTAGTATCATGCGGTGGATTTAGACGTGATGCAAGTAGTCTTGTTTGTTTTCAATGATCGTGCGGCGGATCTTTGCTTAACAATCAAGAAGTCTTTGCTTATGCTTCGTTTATGAGTAGATACCATGCGGCAGGCATTTGCTCGATATGCTTAGTGAAAGCAAGATAGTTATCGGCTCTATTAGATATGGCAAAATCTAAATAGATTCATTAAGTTATCCAGTGTTGCATGTTTTAAATATTTTATATATTTGTAACACACTTCTGCCCAATCTAGATCGATATTGTTCGGCCCTCTCTTATGGTTTTATTCGTGCTTCAATGATCATTATTTTCGTATTACCTTCGCAAATAAACAATACACTCGTAATGGCTGAATTATTTTAATCTAGATTGTCGCATGTTGCGGGTTCATGCATGATAATTACGTTTAAGCCTTGACGGAACCAGGTGTCGTGCGGCAGATGCAGGTTTTAGATTGGTTTACTCGTGCTTATTTGCACGTTCCTTCTTCATGGATCCCAACTCGGTCGGATTGCTGAGCTTGGTTATGCATTAATTCATAATTAATTTCACTTGTTCAAACATGTCTTCTCATGTACATGTATTCGGCAATTAGGCCTTTACGTGCATTCATCTTACGATTAGCCGAATGATTTATAAACTTGTTGGCAGACAGCTCTTTATAGCTGTATGTCGTTGTAAGTGGCTTCAGGGCCGTATATGAGGAACTGTCTGGTATCACCCGACATGTTCCGGTTTGACATTTAATTGTTCTATCCCTTGTTAGTTTTCAGGTCAAACTGACTGGCACGCTTCCGGATAACAAAGCACCCGGGAACCCGATTGAAGCTACGCTTTTCGGCTTGCTGTGTGTGAGGCACAGTGCGTCACATTTTGTGTCAACACACTTTTTGGCACGCCCGGTGGGACAAATCTGTTAGTTTAAGATGGCGTCTAAAATCAACAATGATCATGTTCTGGATGTGAGCATGACAGAATTGCCAGATAATTACAGGGATTTAGTGCTGCAAGCATGTGAGCAATACCAACGAAAGTGCTTGATGTCTTTTTCCAAAAACAAGAGCAATAAAGTGTTTCAAAAGCAGTCAATGCCAAGGGTTCTTCTTCCGCATCAAACTGATTACACTGAAGAGGAGGATGCTTAGAAGATGGCAGCCTTGGTTTATAAAGCTATGGGAGAAACTATGACAAACCATCACACAGCTTTTCTGAATACCTTTCGAGCAATCATGATCAGTACTTTTGGTCCAATGGTTGATAAATATTTCGAAGAAAATGTTGGACCACTCAGTGGGCCGACGCTTTTCAATGTTCCAAAGCATCAAGAGAAGCCTGTTGGAAAAGAAGTAGCGTCGCCTTCAAATATAGGTGGGTTGACTCACACTGAAAAGCAATCACATCCCACCTATGGCCAGGTGACATTTGGTACCACAGGAGAAGTGCCACCTTTAGCTTATAGAGTTTCTCCAGCATCAAACAGATTGCAGAAGAATATGTATGGAGATGGGTATCAAGAATTTATTACAGTGCTATCAATGCTGTACCAAATCCAGGGTATAGAAGTGTTTTAGGATTGCCTTCTGGAGTGCAAGTACAAAGAAATCAGGATCCAGGCATTGATGTTCTGATGCACAGGATGGCTGATATGATGCAAAATCAGTTCGGCTTGAAGCCAAAGAATCAATCTTATTCATACAAGTCTCCTTATCCAGAATGGTACAACAGAGTGGCGTTACCTCCAAGGGTGAAGCCTCCAACAGATTTGACCAAGTTTTCTGGTCAAGATGATACTAGTACTATAGAGCACATCAGTCGGTACTTGATGCAGCTTGGAGAAGCTGCTTCAGATGAAGCTTGGAGGATTCGATATTTTCCTTTGTCTCTTACAGGACCAGCTTTCACGTGGTTCACGTCTTTACCAGCTCATTCCATTGGTACGTGGGCAGAGCTAGAGCAGAAGTTTCATTCATATTTCTACACGGGTACTAATGAGAAAAAGTTGGTTGATCTCATGAGTCTGAGGATGAGAACAAATGAGACACCATTGGAATATCTTCGCAGATTTAGGGAGACCAAGAATATGTGTTATTCTCTGAATTTACCAGATGATCAGCTACCTGGAATGGCTATAGCGGGAATGTTGCCGAATATCAGGGAAAAGTTGTTCGGCATGGAGTTTGATGATCTTGGCCAACTTGCGCAGCGTTTAGCAGCTATGAGTAATCAAGCCCAAGGATTCAGGAGAGATAATCGCTTTCAGAAGAACAATGCCACTAATGAGGTGTATCAAGGTTTTCTAGATGAGGTGACTGAGTATATTGATGAAGATGAGATAGCTGCAGCTGAGTTAAATTGGGCAAAGGAACCCACTCAAGTTAGTCAACGTTGGTTGAAACAACAAAAGGGAACCTATGATTTTGATGTTACCAAGGCAGACAGACTTTTTGCGTTGTTAATAAAGGAAGGACGCATCAAGCTGCCAGAAGGACATCCTATGCTACGTCCTGAAGGAGTGAAAGACAAAAAGTATTGTGGCTTCCATAACACTAATTCTCACTCTATCAATGATTGCCGAGTGTTCAGAATACGAATCCAGAAAGCTATCCAAGAGGGACATTTGAGGTTTGATGGCAAGATGAAAATTGATGATCAACCTTTTCCACAAAATATGATTTCTTTCTCTGTGAATACGGTCTCTGCCAATGATCTCAAAGGTAAAGACAAGGTGAAGGTGTTGACTTCTGATAGAGCAAAGGAGAGTGGTGCTGTTGACCCGGATCGGCAAGTCACCAGTAGAGAGCTTCAGCAACGAGTTCGGTTTCAGAATAGCCGAACCGAGAAAGGTCAAACTTCTAAACCCAGAGTTACATCACGTATTTTGCTAAACAAGTGGCAGAGAGAGCAAGAGAAAGAGTACCATAAGAAGCGATGGTTTATGGAAGAATGCCGGAGGTATGAGGAAGAGATATACCGAAGGGAGAAAGAAGAATACATGACAGAACAGGAGCAATCTCATTGGGGTTGTTCATTCTTTAGGCATTGTTGGAATGAAGGCTTGAGGTTGCCTGCAAGAAATAACTATCCGGAGTGTAGTGCTCAGTACTCCGAGTATAGGCAATCTCGAGTCAACCGCCGTCCCGTCTACGAAAGACTTGGAAAGAAGGTTCTTGAAGATGATCGGCGCTTAAAAATAGATGATTTTGAAAATCGGCAAAGGAAAAGATTTGCAGGTCAAGGTTGGATTCATGATAGAGTGCAGGATGAAGAAATTGATTCCTATGGATACGTATGGCAAAAAGGACAGTGGTGTCCTCCAGGCCTGAGGAAAAGTCAGAAAAGAAGAGTACAGCGGTTGAGGAATAGGGAGTTGGAACAGGAAATTACTGAAACAAAGCAAATATGGTGTCCTAAAAAGAAGCCTGATGGATGTGGTCCTTCGGCTGATGCTTGCATGGCTTTCTTCCTCCCATCAGAGTTTATAGCTCCCGAAAGCCAAGATGTCCAGGAAGAGGTGTACTCTGATTTTGATGAAAGTGAATGTCAGGATTTGATGGCTCAGCTTGTATTAACGCAGCAGGCTGTTTTTGACAAACCAATCAAGAATCGTCACTTAAGACCACTCTATTTAAAAGGATATGTCAATGGCAAGCCTTTGACCAAGATGTTTGTTGATGGAGGGGCTGCTATCAATATCATGCCTTATACTACCTTCAGGAAGCTTGGGATGACTTGTGAAGAATTGTTGAAAACTGACATGGTGCTTAGGGACTTTGCTGGCAATCCTTCTGATACCCGAGGTGCTATCCATGTCGAGCTGACTATTGGGTCTAAAACTCTAATTACTACCTTTTTTGTCATTGATGGCAAGGGGGCATATAGTCTACTCTTGGGCAGAGATTGGATCCATGCTAATTGCTGCATTCCTTCGACCATGCATCAAATTCTCATTCAATGGATTGGAGATGATGTTGAAGTTGTGCATGCTGACGATTCGGTAAGTGTTGCTGCCACAGAATCTACCTACTAGGAATATGAAGGCGTCGATTGTTTCTCTGGAAAACTGTGGAAAGAAGGTCCTGTAAATGTCTTCAGCGAGGGTCAACAGCCAATCCAAGCAGTCGGCTCTCATAGTAATTTTTAATGGGAAATCCCGTCGATGGCAACAAAGGAAAGTTGGGACGTGGTTTTATGTCGGCTGATAAGTTGGAAGAAATTAATGTTAGTGATGGTTCTAAGCCAAGGCCGATGCATATTAGTGCAAAGTTAGACCCAGAATATAAATCAAAGTTGATAGATCTGTTGAAAGAGTTTAAAGATTATTTTGCTTGGGATTACACGGAAATGCCTGGATTGGATCGTTCCATTGTTGAGCATCGATTACCCATTAAACCTGGATTTCGTCCTTACAAACAACCTCCACGGAAGATATACAAAGAGGAGGTATTGGCTGATGTAAAGAAGGAGGTTGAAAGGTTAATAGAAGCAAACTTTATTCGGCCATGCAAGTATGCAGAGTGGATTTCAAATATAGTACCGGTATACAAGAAAAATGGAAAAATGAGAGTTTGTATAGATTTCAGAAATTTTAATAAGGCAACTCCCATGGATGGTTACCCAATGCCAGTTGCTGATTTACTAGTAGATGCAGCAGCAGGTTATGAAGTCATTAGTTTTATGGATGGCAATGCTGTCTATAATCAAATTTTTATGGCAATGGAAGATATTTCTAAAACAGCTTTCAGATGTCCTGGTCATATTGGTTTATTTGAATGGATAGTCATGACATTTGGGTTAAAGAATGCCGGTGCAACTTATCAAAGAGCTATGAATTATATTTTTCACGAACTGATCGGCAAGATTGTAGAGATCTACATCGATGATGTAGTAGTCAAGTCTAAGAATCATAAAGGACATTTAGCCGATTTAAGAAAGACTCTGGAGTGCACAAGAAAGCATGGCTTGAAGATGAATCCAAATAAATGTGCCTTTGGAGTTTCGGCTGGAGAGTTTTTGGGATTTTTAGTTCATAAAGGAGGAATTGAAGTTGGTAAAAAGAGCATGGAAGTAATAGACAAAATTGTGCCGCCAACCAATCTCACAGAATTACAGTCATTGTTAGGCAAAATCAATTTTGTAAGAAGATTCATATCCAATCTATCAGAGAGAATTTTGCCCTTTTCTCCTTTATTAAAGCTCAAGAAGGATCAAAAATTTGTATGGGGTGACATACAACAAAAGGCTTTTGATGAGATCAAACAATATATGAAGGCACCACCTGTGCTGGTACCTCCACAACTTGACAAGCCTTTTGAGTTGTATGTGGCGGCTGATGACCTAACGATAGGATCGGCCCTTATGCAAGAATTTGAAGGGAAAGAAAGAGTCGTAGCTTATCTTAGCCGAAAACTACTGGACCCGGAAACAAGGTATTCGGCTACAGAAAAGCTTTGTTTGTGTGTGTATTACTCATGTACCAAATTTTGGCACTATTTGTTGAATGCCGAATGCGTGGTGGTTTCTAGTTTTGATGTAATCAAACATATGCTATCAATGCCGATTTTGAATGGAAGAATTGGCAAATGGATTTTAGCATTGTCAGAATTTAATTTAAGGTATGAATCGGCAAAAGCGGTAAAGGGTCAAGTTATTGCCGATTTTATTACCCAACATCGGGATCTCTCTGTTGAGGTGATAAGCATTGTGCCTTGGGCCTTATTCTTCGATGGATCATCTTGTAACAAAGGTGGTGGTGCTGGTATTCTTTTGATTTCCCCACGAGGAAAAGCTTTTGAGTATGCAGTTCCTATTGAGTTTCATGTTACTAATAATCAAGCAGAGTATGAAGCATTGCTTAGAGGGCTTCAGCTTCTTATAGAAATAAAGGCTGTTGCTGTTGAAATCTTTGGGGATTCTGAGTTGGTGATTAACCAACTGAATGGTCAGTATGATTGCAAGAACAATGTGTTAAGAGAATATTATGAGGAGTGTAGAGAACTTTTGAAGAATTTCCTAGTAGTAACCTTGCATCATATCCCTAGGGAATGCAATGAAGAAGCAAATAAGTTAGCTCAAGCTGCTTCTGGATATCGAGAGAGTCGGGAAGTTTTTGCTATGGAAGAAAATGTTTCAAATACTGATCAAATAGATGGTGATTGGAGATGCGAAATTACCAATTACCTGAAAGATCCATCTCAAAAGGTTTCCCGAAAACTCAGGTACAAAGCTCTCAAATTTGTATTCCTTGATGATCAGTTATATTACAAGTCCGTCGATGGAGTATTGCTAAAATGTTTAAGTCAAGAAGAGGCCAAGAAAGTGATGTATGAGGTTCACAAAGGATTGTGTGGTGCACACCAGTCAGCTTATCGGATGAAATGGATAATTAGGAGAACTGGTTATTTTTGGCCGACTATGTTGGAGGATTGTTTTGAATATTACAAAGGGTGTCACAATTGTCAAAAATTCGGCAATATTCAAAAAGTTCCAGCATCTGCTATGAATCCCATAATAAAGCCTTGGCCGTTCAGGGGGTGGGGTATAGATTTAATTGGTCAGGTCAATCCTCCTTCTAGTAAGGGACACAAATTTGTACTCTTGGCCATGGATTATTTCACCAAGTGGGTTGAATCTATTCCTTTGAAGAAGGTAACGTCAGAGAATATGATCAGTTTTGTTAAGGAACATATAATTCACAGGTTCGGGATTCCTCAAACTATAACAACTGATCAAGGAACTCAGTTTACTTCTTCAGAATTCTGTGATTTTGCCAAAGATATGGGGATTAAGTTGTATAATTCTTCTCCTTATTATGCACAAGCTAATGGTCAGGCAGAAGCATCAAATAAGATTATGATTAAAATCATCCAGAAGAAGATTGATGAAAAACCAAGGAGATGGCACTTGGTTCTTAATGAAGCATTGTGGGCTTACCGAATGGCTTGTCATGGGTCCACTCAAACGTCTCCCTATGAACTGGTTTATGGGCATCATGCTATATTACCATGGGAGTTACGGTCAGGATCAAGGCGAATTGTGTTACAGAAAGAATTGGTGGAAGAGGATTATAAGAATCTAATGATGGATGAATTGGAAGATCTACATTTGATTCGTCTCAAGGCATTGGAAAATATTGAGAAGAATAAAATACGCATTGCCAAGTATTATAACAAAAGGGTTAGGCTGAAGCAATTCGCAGAAGGAGATTTGGTTTGGAAAACTATATTGCCAGTTGGAACAAAGGATAGAGCATTCGGCAAATGGTCTCCAAATTGGGAAGGTCCTTTCCGAATAGTAGAATGTGTACCTGGTAATGCATACATATTGAAAACTTTATTTGGAGAAGAGTTTACCAGAGCTATTAATGGAAGATTTCTTAAGAAATACTACCCCAGTGTTGAGGTTGGTTCATGAATGTAGATCAGGAAAACCAACAAAGAGAAGATCGCCTTCGGCCTAAAAATCGAATACAAGACTGAGAATAGCCGATATCGTTCATATCGCCTTTAGCACAAAATAGCCGATGCAGTTTGCATCGCCTCTAGCACAAGAATGTTTATTCAAAACTGGGTTGTTTTCAGCATTTTTCTGACAGTCGCAAGTGGAATTTTACCGAAAAGAGTCAAAGAAGTAAATATTATTCCAAAGGACGAGATTATTTATAAAAGTCCATTCTAATACAAACTACTCCTCAAATAACTTGTTGAGGACGGACTGGGGGTTTGTGATTTCAGCAAGGGCAGCGGCATGATCATCGTAGGCCTCCAGACGTTCATCAATGTCGTCGATCTCGTCCGGGCGTCCTCCAACGAAGCCAACTGGCTGGGAGGAGTAGTCCTCGTTGGTTTGGGAGGTCATTGCCGCCAGCTCGAGAGAAGCGCCGAGGTGCACACCTTGGATGACGGCCTGATCAATGCGGCCGTCCACAGCATCAAGGCGTGCTTCGGATGTCTCTCCCTGGGCATTCACCTTGTCGGCAATCTTATTCGCTGCCGCCTTCAAGCGGTCATTCTCCGCGGAAAGAGCTGGGTAGAAAAGAAGAAATGGGTCGGCAAGCAAAGGAAGCCAGGATGATAAAACTAAATGAAGATATCAAACCGGTGATGGCGTCGCAGAATTGCTTCCGCTGGTCCTCCCATTCGGCTTGATCGATGCCGAACTTCTTGGAGACGTCGCCTAGCTCCTCCCGGGCTTCGTCCCTCTCCTGGCGAAACTTGAGCGCCTCCTCGTGAGAGTATGGATGGTGTGCATCTGCTGGTTTTGCCGAACCCCAAGGGTTGGAATGGTAAGAGCTTGAAGAGCTGGAAGACCTAGAGGAGCCAGACGATGGAGTTCCCGGTTGAGCTGTCGTCACCGGAGGGAGGAGATGGTATTGGCTGGAGCTGATGACCCTTATCCTGATGAATGAGGAAGGAAAAATCGAAATTAAGAGATGAACAAGGAAATTGCAAAGGGGGCAGAAGGCCGAATCATACCCACGACGCCGACAGCGCGATGCTCTGCTTCCTTTAGCCTCTCCGTCGGTAGGACGCTTGCCACGGTTACCACTGTTCGTCATTTGCTTTGATGGAGGTTAGGGTTTTCTTCTGGAATGAATCGAACGAAGGAAGTGGAGGAGACGGATGTGAGAACGCTGAGGCGAGGATAGCGATGAAGACTAACGGAAGGGTCTATTTATAAGCCGAAGCGAAGGATCGTGGCGAATTCCACGGGGTTGTGGGGCGAGAATCCCGAACGGCGGAGTAGGTTTTTTCCCTTTCGGCTGGGCCGTTACTGGGCTGGGCCAGGCATGGGTTAAGTCGAACGTCGCTCGAATATCTCCCTGGTTTGTTGGGGCCAACATTGTTCGGTTATACCCTCGCAATATTTGGATTGGATTCGTTCGGCTATCGGAAGAATGGAGACAATCGGCTACATTCTAATCGAGTAATTTAAGGGAAAGGGGCCGATTGCTTTCGAATGAATAAAAATAAGTAAACATAAAGCTGGTTAATCAAGGGAAGGAAGATATCACACTTAAGTTTATTACAAATCCAATGTCTACTGGTTCAGAAGATGATTGATTGCCTCTATGGCCTCAGTCCTGATTCGGCTAACATTATCTAGCACTTTTTGATCTTCATCTTCAGAACTCTGGATGCTGGATAACTTGGTTTTGATCTGCTGATCTTCTTTGATGGTCGAACCTATCTTTAGTGAAGCTGTTTCTATGATCTTCGGCAAATTAGTTATATGGGCCCTGTGAGACTGAATTTTGGCATTCAGTTCGGCTAGTTGAGCTTCTAGTCTGCTTTTTTCATCCTCCATGGCTTTTAGTTCAGGCTCCAAAGTTGCCAAGGAATTTCTCGTAGTCTGGATATGAGAGTGAAGATCTTTAATCTCCAGCTTTTTCGAAGATCTATCCTTCTGCAGAGCGGTCCTCGAAGATATATTCTTGGTTGCCCTTCTCACCATAGCGAAATGGTCATCAAGATGGGCTGCAGATTCTAGGGGAGCCTTGAGAGCAGAGGGGATATCTTGATCAATGAGTTCAAGGAGGTCTTTTATCTGGTCTGCATCCTGAACCAGACTGAAGGTATTCTTGTTTAGCAGAATGATCACCTCTTTTAGCCGGGCCTGATTTTCCAGCGATAAGGTTTGGTGGGAAGTAATCTCTTCACCTTTCTCAATGATGTAATCCTCAATAGAGAAGGAGTAACTGGTGGTCGGTTTAGTGATGTTCTTCTAAAGAAAAGAGAAGAAAGAAGGTGTTAGCCGGTTGGGTAATTTTGTTAAAATATAGTGTAAAACAAGGGATTACCTGCTGAGCTGGTTGATCATCAGGATGGGTTATACCCTGGCTTGCTGGGGAACTTGGCTGAAGATTCAGAGGGGACAGGTTTGGAGCTTGATCAGGAGAGGTTTCCCTTGCCAGTTCATCTAAGATTTCATCTATTTTCAGTAAAGTAAATGATAATGAGCATAAGAGAATAGATGTTATTAAAAAGAAGAAAAAGAGAATTGGTTGAACAATGTTACCTATAGTCTCATCAGGTTTATGAGCCTTTGAACCTTCAGCTTCATGAGTCACTGAAATTTCGTTATCATGAACTTCTTCATCTTCAGTAGAAATTTCAGGGGTTGGTTCTGCAGGCGCTGAGGTATTGCCCAGTGTGGGAATTTCGACTTGTGGCTGCAATATAGAGGTAGTCAGGCTTACTGCTAAGTGAGATTGTTGACCTGATAAGGAAATAAAAGATTCATGCCTTAAGGGATGATCTGGTTTTCTTGGTCCTTGGTTTTTTGGGTAAGAGAAAACTTTCAGGTGTTTTCCTTTTGCTTTTTCCTCTCGAAGATGCAGCAGCTGAAGTAGCAGGGGTTCTCATGAGTGCCTTTAGAGGTGCTGAATCCAAAGTTGCAGAAGTTTTCATGAATTCCTTTAAGTTTGGAGCATCAAACCCCAGAGCAGGCTTGGGACCAGCCGAATAGTACTGGATTGCTTTGGCTGGGGGAGTAAACTCATGATCCTGTGCATGACCAGATGTTAAAATAAGAAGTGGATTCAAGAGCAAGAAATGATGGGCATAATGAAATTACCTCGCTGTCAGAAGCAAAATCGGGTTGCAGGTTTTTGCATAAAGAATGAACTGATATATTGAAGATATGAGCATGCCATTCTTGCCACCAAGAAACAAAGAAGGGATGAGCAATATCTATTAGCCCAAATGGAGATGGTTCGTATATTGGCAATTCCCATCCTAATTCAAAGACCTTCTTGGCTTCCATTCCCTCTGTTATTACTTCCCTTGACTTTATGATTGTTGAGAAGAGGAATTTTGGAGGCAGTTGGCCACATCCTAATTGTCTGGCCACCATGTTTGGATAATAGAATTCATAGGTGGATTGTACTAATCTCCCATGATGAAATTCGGCTGGCAGAGTGCAAGGTTTGATAAAGGAGTTGAAAATCTCCGTGGATTCTTGGCCTGAACAACCAATTTCATAGCTAAACTTGCAGGGCAAAGTCAGATTTTCATTTTCTCTGTAAGGAAACCAGAGCACATTGCCGAATCCTTTAAAAAATAGCTTGAAGAAATGACCGATGTCTATGTCAATGCTTATGGATGATGCTGCTTCCCCATAAGTCTGACAAGCCTTGACCTTTGCTGTGTTGCCTTCAGCATAGTTAACTGAAGGAAAACTTAGATTGAAGAGGCTCACAGAGGTTATCTGATGCATATATAGCTGAAGCCACATTTGAATTAGCCACCAGGGACCATTCACACAAGAGATTTCTCCACCTTGGCGCATCTGAAGAGTAATCTGATGCATCATATGATAAACAGACCCTAAGAGATATTTGCCTAGTGGGATCTGAGTGCCTGCAGCTAAGTCTTCAGCCATTACCATATGGTTCAGGGTTGGTTCATTGGATTTTCCACAGAAGATGAATCTGCATAGCCACATATTCATGAAGGCTTTCAACTCTTTGTCAGAGACGGTGCCAGATGCATTCATGTAGTTCTGAATATGTTTGACCCATCCACATCTAGAGCTGACGGCTCTTTGATTACTTTTGCTCTTGTACTTATAAGGATATACTGGCAATGACACATTCAAGCCAGTCATCATGAATACGTCGGCTAGAGTGATGGTCATAATACCATGACCAAAGATGAAGGCATTGATAGTGTCAGACCAAAAATGAGAAGCTGCTATCAAAAGGGAATCATTCCTGGGTGTCTCTGCTAAAGATAATTCCAGACAATGACTGATGTCCTGACTTTCCCAGTGGCTGCTGCTTTTCTCCAGCATTCTCCTGTACCAGTTATGCCATCCGGTGATTGGGGGAAATGGCCAATTCTTGAACGTGTTTGGCCATCGGTTTGATGAGGTAATCCCAGACTTGAAAGGAATTCTTTGGGTTTCCTTCTCAATAATTTCAGAAGGGTCAGGATTTCCCATTGGGCCGAGGAAATAGGAGTCGGGGTTGGCAGCATAGGGAATCAAAATCTGGCTCTTGTATTCCTTTAGAAGATGATTGAAATCAAAGGGGAGTAAATCAAAAGAGGAGCGGGAGGATAAAATGAAAGTTGCCGAATATAAGTAAAGTTTACCTCTGGGATTTCATCCTGGGTCGCCATTGAAGATTTGAAGGAGGTCCGAGGTTGCGCTGAAAGCTTGAATTTTTGGGCAGCGGCTGCGGTTTTGAACGGGGATGACCTAGGAGGATGAAAGAGCTTGTGGTTAATTTTAGAATAAAACAACTTTTATCCCAAAATTGAGGGGGCATGTGTTAACACTAGATTTTGGTCGATTCTGGAAGATGACAGGTGGACCCACATGCAGGAAGAAGGGTATTCGGCAAACAAAGCAAGCGATCGGCTAAATACATTGCGGTCGGTTACTCCAGAAGGCGGTGACTCCATTCGGGAATAACAGAAGATGGCAGGCAAGGCCGATCGAAAAGGTGAAAGTTGTAATAGTAAAGGACTCTAAAAGTTTAGGGTAAGGAGTCGTAAGTTTCCAAGTTTATTTAAAAGTTCCTTTGTAAATCGTAGTCCTCTAGGACTCGTGTTTTGTCTAGGGTATAAATATTGACCCTCGACCATTGTAATAAAGGTTCACAACCAAATCAATACAACCGGCCCCGTGCCAACTTTCGAGTCCTTTTGTCGTGTCGTCGAGTTCTTCGAGAGGAGTCATCGATCCGTCGACCTCCGTAAGTTCCGACAACCTTGTTATCATGTTTAGTATCATGCGGTAGATTTAGACGTGATGCAAGTAGTCTTGTTTGTTTTCAATGATCGTGCGGCGGATCTTTGCTTAACAATCAAGAAGTCTTTGCTTATGCTTCGTTTATGAGTAGATACCGTGCGGCAGGCGTTTGCTCGATATGCTTAGTGAAAGCAAGATAGTTATCGGCTCTATTAGATATGGCAAAATCTAAATAGATTCATTAAGTTATCCAGTGTTGCATGTTTTAAATATTTTATATATTTGTAACACACTTCTGCCCAATCTAGATCGATATTGTTCGGCCCTCTCTTATGGTTTTATTCGTGCTTCAATGATCATTATTTTCGTATTACCTTCGCAAATAAACAATACACTCGTAATGGCTGAATTATTTTAATCTAGATTGTCGCATGTTGCGGGTTCATGCATGATAATTACGTTTAAGCCTTGACGGAACCAGGTGTCGTGCGGCAGATGCAGGTTTTAGATTGGTTTACTCGTGCTTATTTGCACATTCCTTCTTCATGGATCCCAACTCGGTCGGATTGCTGAGCTTGGTTATGCATTAATTCATAATTAATTTCACTTGTTCAAACATGTCTTCTCATGTACATGTATTCGGCAATTAGGCCTTTACGTGCATTCATCTTACGATTAGCCGAATGATTTATAAACTTGTTGGCAGACAGCTCTTTATAGCTGTATGTCGTTGTAAGTGGCTTCAGGGCCGTATATGAGGAACTGTCTGGTATCACCCGACATGTTCCGGTTTGACATTTAATTGTTCTATCCCTTGTTAGTTTTCAGGTCAAACTGACTGGCACGCTTCCGGATAACAAAGCACCCGGGAACCCGATTGAAGCTACGCTTTTCGGCTTGCTGTGTGTGAGGCACAGTGCGTCACATTTTGTGTCAACAGGTTTCCTGGTAAACCTCTCCATTCTTTGCCATGAAAGAGTGACATCCACGCTGCATTCTTTGGTCTGTAGCGGCCTGGGCGTCCAAGGCCCTATTGGTGTTTGATTTGGATCACTTCCGATGTCAACACACTTTTTGGCGACTCCGCTGGGAACAATTGGTTCGGCTATTTCTTATAGCCGATCTCTCTGACCTAGCCTTACTCCTCATTGATCTATCTTCTTGAGCTCTCCATTACCATTGCATCTGGCCCAAAAGGCCGATCGCATTTGGTTTTGACCCCGTGTGATCTTGTTTGCGATTTTGCAACAAGTTGCGCCGCTTATCGGAAAATTCAGCAAGGCGGTCAAGTTATAAATCATGAAGTACCAAGGTGTTGCATCACAATATTACTACAATCACCCTGAGGTACAACTTGCAAATGCATCTTATGATCCTAATAGTTATTTTGCAAGTTCTATGAGCTCTCATGTTGGTGTTGCTAGCTATAATGATACTAGATATGTTACATCGGCTAATACTTTTGTTAATGCTCCTCATCATACACATCATAATTATGAATATTATGGTCAAGAGCAGATGCATGTTGTAAATTCTTCGAGTTTTGATGCTACTAGCAACATACAACACGTAAATTATTATTCATCGGCTATAAGATCATAATATGTGGTTCCACCGCAAGACATGCCGATGAATGAGAGAATTGGCTATAACAATGCTAATTATTTAGCCAATTGCTCTGAAAATTCACCACCATATGCCAATGCTCCTATTCATAATTCAGCTCCATATGTTACTCCCAACTTGAGCCGAATTAATGAAAATTTAGCAAGGTGTTTAAGTGCTAGTACTTATGATTCGGCTTCACGTGTTACAAGTAACCATAGCAGAATCAACAAAAATTCAGCACCTTATGCAAAGATCAATGCTCACAATTCGGCTCTGTATTTCGCTCATGACCATAGCTGAATTAGTGAAATTTCAGCAAGGCATTCGAGTGCTAAAACTTGTGATTCAGCTCCACATATTGCTAATAATTGTAGCCAAATCAATGAAAATTCAGCAATGTGTGCACTTGCAAACAATCATGATTCGATTTCATTTGTTGCTCTCAAATCAAGCCGAATTGATGAAGATTTAGCCCATGCTAGGAATCCATATGGTTCCTCTAAATGGAAGGTGCCCACTTATCATAGACCATACCCATTATGCTATGATTACGTGAAAACTCCTAATGGTTGGTGGGTACCTGATTTTTATGAATTTAGTGGTGAAGATGATAAAACCACTATGGAACATATTAGTATATATCTCTCACAGCTGGGTTTTGCCGGTAAAGAAGACTATATGAGAGTGCGAAATTTTCCTTTATCTCTCACTGGTATTGCCTTTGCATGGTTTACATCTTTGCTGTGATGTACTATTGGTTCATGGTCTCAATTAGAGGAGCAATTCTATCAATATTTTGGAAAGACTAATGAGAAAAGGCCGATCACAGTTGAGTCATCGGTAAAAAGAGGATTGCTAGTGGGCATGAAAGAAATAATTGATTCGGATGTAAACAAAGGTTCGGCTACAAAAGCCGAACAATACAATATCCTTTCTGAATCAATCATATCTAAAAAACAAGTCTTGCTATAGAAAAGCATGGAAAACGCCAGAAACCAGCTAGACTTGATTTTTCAAGAGCTAAAGGGGTTGTACACTTATCTAGTGATTACCGCATCATTGATGGAGATCAAGCCCCTACAAGCAACAAAGGAGGGCTGCCTGCCTGCTAAGAATCAGCTGAACCGATTTCAAAGTCAGCTGAGCCGATTGCTGCCTGCCCTAAGTCAGCTAGGCCGACTGCCTCTACCACCTTCCCTGAGTCGGCTAGGCCGACTTCCCAGTTGGCTAAGCCGACTACCCCTGCTAGTGCCCATGTTGGCCTAGCCGACTTCCAGTCGGCTAAGCTAACTTTCTCGGTCTCGGTAGCTGCTGATGCATCTTCGGATGATTCGGCACCTATTGTTGATCATTCTCTGGAGATGAAGAGCAACATCATGCAAATCAAGGATGTGCACTTTTCCAACATGATCAACAAGGTAGAAAACACAAATATTTTGCTCAAATTCCAATCTGGTCTTACTATTTCAATTTCTGCATCTATTAGAGATATCCTTGCTAATTATTGTAATAGACTGATTGAGAATAGCAATTTATTTGTTAATGATAAAATAAATTCAGATCCTATCGGCCAAGACATTGTTTCATATGGCAAAGCCGATAGTGGTAGTTCGTCAAAGCTAAAGCTTCCTATAAGCAATTGCAAAGGTGTGGCCGAATGGATTGATAATAAATCCGATCCATTCGTTTGCCTAGCTTTAAAGACGACTCCACAAAAGAATTGTTTCAAGAAATCAAAGTACACCTTTGACTTTACTTTTTGTGATCATATCTTTGATATCCTACTTAAGAATAATTTTATTAGAATCATTGATCACAATGCTTTGCCATCTATTCAAAACTTAGAAGAGCTTACATATTGCAAATGGCATAATTCATTTGATCATAATACTTCTGATTGCAATGTGTTTCGTTGAGTCATCCAATCGGCCATTGATAAAGGACGATTGAGATTTTCTGAAGCTCAACACATAGACCAATTGGATTCAATTGGTCTTGATGGCAAACAAGTTTCGAATCGGCTTGCATTAGCCGATTCACTCAAAGCTCAAAGCTTGAACACCCAAGAGAGAGATGTGGAGCCCTCAAGTGAAGGCAAGGTTGTTGTTGATGAATTGCAAATAGAAGATATTCCAGAGGACAGCAAAGTTATCACAGTTCCAGAAGACACTAGGGGGCAGCTGAAATCTCTCCAACCAAAGCAAAAGTCGAGTGATCTCGTTGAGCAAGGGGAATCGGCTAAGGATCCTCCTTTGGAGCATGTCTATCAAGATGGGGAGAAGGAGGATGCTCAGAAAGCTAATGGGGGTAAAGGTAATGACAAACAAAGAAGTAGAAGGCCGAAGCTTAGCTTCAAGGAACTTCTAGCTAAATACGAGAAGATAGCAAAAACAAATGTCACCAATCGGCCAAAGAAAATACAATTATCAAAATTGCCTCCAAAGCACAAGTCTCAAGAGTGGAATTAGCAAGGAGATAGATCTCACACAACAGCAATATATTCTCCTTTTGAGCAGCCAATTACTATGTCATATGGACCACAGCCCGTATATTTTCATCCTTATTCATCTTGGGGCTGGTTTGATCAAGAGGCACATGTTTCACCATATTTTAGGCCACAATATATAGAGTATGTAGCTCCTAGACATTCAGAGAGATCATCATCTTGTAAAGACCATTTTGATGAAAACCGGTCTGGAGCTCAACCAAAGAAGAAAGCGGTAAAGCAAGTTTACCGCATGAAGTATGATGGCCGAAAGAAGAAAAGTTCAGATCTGAATTTAACAATAGAAAAGCCGATTACATTGCTGAAAAATCCGGCTATTGATGGCAAAGAAGTGAGGAAATCATCTATTAATATTCTAGGTGCCAAATCTGAACAAAAGAAGGTGAGAGTGCCCAAAATCAAGAAAGATTTGCTGCTGTCCAAAACAGAAATAAAACCGATGTGCTCAATCAGTTTACCAAAGTGGCAAGAAAATAAGTTATAGAAGCTTAGTGCAGAGAAGCTAAAAGAAAAGGGCTTGGCATGGGTGCTTAAAGGAAGAATTCAATCTCCAAAGAATGATGCTCAAGCAAGTGGTGCAACAAAACCAAAGGAGAGGAGATTCAAGAAACAATTGCCAAGTTGGAGGTTTGCACCAAATCATCAAAATCATTGATCATGGCATCATCCATACTCTCTGCCTATGCCTATGTGGAATTCATCCCCTGGTATGCATGGTTATCCCTCAGCTCCTTATTTCAATCCTTGGTGTGGATCTTTATGTTATGGAGGGTTGCCAAATTATTTTACTTACCAATGATCGAGAGCTGAAATATTTTGTTTCAGCTATGCATATTTATGTGGATGAATTCATATGGCCAATATTTTGATATCACCCTTAGTGTAAAATATAGTCGATGAATGCTTGCAACCATCGTGCTATTAGAAAGCCCCCTTGGAGTTTACTTTGATGGCCTTAAGGCCCGGGGGGAATGATATATGCATTTTGATTTACTTCATGGATGTGACAATATGATTAGTCAGCTTGCAAATAAGGCCAAGGTGTTGGCATAATCATTATTTCCCATAATGGTGTTATTGGAGACATCAAGCCAATTAAAAATTATATCTAGACCAACATTTGAGCCGAATGTGAAGTTTTCTTATTCGGCTTGGCCATATTGCAATCCATGGGGTATAACATGTTGAAGCCTATGGTGATTCCTTGCTGGTGGTACAGCAAGTTGCTAGTGAATTTTAATGTTTAGAAGGGTCACTAAGAACTTGTCTTGATGCTTGCCTTGATATTATTGACTATTTTGCCGAATTCTAAATTCGGCATATTTCGAGGCATGAAAATCAAAAGGCCAACATGTTAGCTCAACAAGCATCTTGCTATGATGTCAGTTGACGTAATTTCCATAATCAAGAACAGCCGATGAATGAAGATTTCAAATTTTCCTATGTAGGTATAGACCAGTCGGCTAAGCAGACTGACCAAGTCAGCTCAGCCGACTACTCTTCTGCTCTGGCCAAGTTAGCTAAGCCGACTGCCCTAGTCAGCCAAGTCGACAACTCCAAATCAAGTAAGCCTACCTACCCTGTTGGCTCAGCCGACTCCCCCGTGACCAGCTCGGTCAATTCGCCCGAGAAGCTATCAAATCGGCCCAATATAACTTCTAGTGATGTTGGGGCCAATTTAGAAGATTGGTGGACTCCCTTGTTGAGATATCTACGTGATCCAAGTGCCAAAATTGATAAAAGTGTTCGACGGAGCATTTTCAAATATGTATTGCATAATGATGAGCTCTATCAAAGAACTACCGAAGATTTGCTGCTTAAGTGCTTAGGATCAGATTAGGCAAGAGTGGCTACAGGAGAAGTCCATGAAGGCATCTGTGGTATGCATCAATTGGCCCTGAAGATTAAGTGGTTATTGCATAGAGCCAGTTTCTATTGGCCTACTATGATGGCCAATTGTCTTTGCTACTACAAACGTTGCGAAGAGTGCAAGAAGTTTGAAAATATTCAGCTTGTGCCTACTATTGTGCTTCATCCTATCATCAAACCATGGCCTTTTCGTGGTTGGGGGCTAGACTTCATTGGCCAAATATATCCCCCATCTTCGAAGGGACACCGATTTGTGTTAGTTGCTAAGGATTACTGTACTAAGTGGACCGAGCTATCCTCGTCAGAGCTATCCTCAAACCTTAATTCATATTCTCCTCGTTAGGATCAGAGCCAGCTATCAAGAGAAGATTAGTCCTCCACACGATCTAGTCTTATAAATAGACATAGTGAGATGGAGAGTGAGGGAAGAGTATGGCTGAGGTGCCGACCTATCGGTGCTCTCTCTATGGCTTGTACCTTGGCGGATCCAAGTTCTATCTGAGCTTGCCTCTGAGATTTTTCTGGTAATCAACTCCTGATTCAAGTAAGCATCTTGTTTATATTGTTCATCAGGTTTGCGACTCTTTTGAGTGCTTTATTCTCTACATATGGGGAGTAAAGTATTAATCGTAAGTGTAAGCATGGTGCTTAGACTTGGGTTAATCATGGATGCACCCTGCATTTCGAAAGGTGGTAGATTGCGTGAGTGACATAAGTTCTATATAGCCTATACTATGTAGCTTCATTGATCCTTTGTAGTCCACATCCCTTCTATAGGCGCACGTAGGATGCGATTGCGAAGGAAAGCATCATTTGTTGGTGTCTTTCCCTAGTAATGTCCCTAATTAAATAGTAGAAGACATAAGCTTACCCAAGTCAGAACTAGAGAACCTTAGTTATCCTCTCTACCCTCCTATTTATCCTAACCTTGTTGCTACCCCTAGTTAAGTTAGATTGTAGTTAGTCCCACATGTTTCCCTATGGATACGATACTTGGAATTCCTCTAGGTGAAAGCTATAGCTGTAAAATCACGACTCATAGTGAAAGTGCACAACCTCTGTAGAGTGTAAAACTGGTATATCAGCCATGGTCATAGTCATGAGCAGCCTTGGACCCTTATGGAATAGATGATGAACACTGATGATACTGATGATAAATATGTTCACTAATGATTACTGTTTATGCTATTCATTATTCATGTTTACCTGATCATGTGTTTATATGGGCTTGTGAATAAACTTGTTGCCACCCAATTGCTAAAAGATGACTCATTAAAAGCTAATTGTAGTTAAACCAGTGTCAGCCTTTGGAGCCTCATGAACCCCATATTATATTTGTTCAGTACGACATGTACTTACGCTTGCTTTACTTTTTAAATCTTTGGAAAAATCCTGGATGGGTACCAGATTGCTCGAGTTTGGAGGAATTAGGCTTGTGATCAACCAGTCAGTTGTCCCTATGGAATTGGAGTCTTCACCCGAAGATCGGAGTTGTCTTTCCGCTATTTGGTGTCTAAGGTTATATCCTTTATACTAAGTATGTTATATATTAAGTATTGTCTATTGATAATACCTTTATTTCTAGCTATATGTGAGATTTGACTTCCTGGGCTCACATATAGTGTGTATCTGGATTTGTCCTTAAAACCGGGTGCTACAAAGTGGTATCAAAGCAATGCTGACTATAGGATGCAAGCCTATTGGAATCTGATCGTTTTAAGGTTTAGAAGTTGCTACAAAAACCCTTGCTCTACGAACCTTGATATTTTCTTCTCTACTATATCTCTACCCTTGTTATTCATCTCTACCTTGGTGCTTATTTTGAAGTCTTTGTTCTCACCTTCACTCCTTGATTTGATATGCTTTTAGAACTGTCCCTCACCACCTTCTTGCGTAATCTAAAGATGAGTCTTAGGATTGTTAACTCTAGTATAATGAGGATGATAGTATCGCAGGTTGAGTCAATGATTGAATTGTGCACCTTTAGTGCTTTGTTGAATTGTCATTATGCTTCTGCTTGTTTTGAATCTTTGTAATGATTGCAATGATCTTGTTGGGTGTTCCCACAATTTCATTTAGTTTATAGGCCCAAGGTATAAGGATTAATAAAATAAATAGTCAGGTTTTGGTTCTCTCCTATTTTCTCTATCGTGCCTTCGGACCAACCTATCTTTATTAGTTTATATCACTGTCTTTGGACTACCAAAAATCATGAAACAATTCTGGACAATATTAGACTTCAATATCTTTGTTTGACCACAAGAATCACCTTGATAGCTATGTTGGTTATGGAGTTATGAAAATCACAACATGATACATCGATGTTGTCTAAAGCCTAGAATAGTTTCCATTGTGCACTACTTTTGACTACATGAATTGTAGAATTTGTAAAAGTGTTTTATAAGGAAGTTGCATAGAATTTGATAAGATTTCCAACAATATAGACTATAGCTCTATTCTTTTAACAGAATGAGAGTTACAGCTATTTTACTACGCTGTTGTTTTTCTGCTCACGAGGAATTTTAGATTTCTTGTTCTTGTCATACACGAGAGTATCATTGGGATGTCAGAACATTGTGATACTAGTTAGTTCATCTGGAAGAAGGTGCAAGCTACCCTTTTTGTGTCCCCTTTTTTAATTTTTCTTAAGGGGTCGTAGCCAAGTTGAACAATTTGTAAGATGAAGTATCATACGTTCTAGTTTGCACAGCGGAAGCGTGGTGGGCCCATAACCCACAGGTCCCAGGATCCAAACCTTTGGAGGAACAAATACCTTTGGAGGAGATCAATAAGATAGACAATCATGATTATGCCAACTATCTAACTAAGAAGGGTCCAAATGCTCAAGGCGCCATATAAAGTTCAATTATGCTCTCTAGTTCTCACTTGGAAGAATCGGTTAATCTAATAAGAAAGGTGGTACCTAGAGGATGTATATC
>NC_089589.1:106029539-106052958 GCF_019320115.1 Miscanthus floridulus
GGCGAGCATTTCTCCACTGGACGGCACCGTACATGGCCACGGAAGAGCTCTGATTCTACGAGGAAGGGAACACGGTCTTCCACGACCGTTGCCGCTCTCCCTCGTAGAATCAAAGCTTCTCATTGACGCCCGTTACCGCTCGGCAGAGAACATGCTAGCCGAGATGAACACGGTCCGCAAGTTCAACTAGTACGGATTTTCTACAATTTTCTAAGTGTTTTATTTCATGGAAAAATTAATTCTAAAAAATAAAAGGCATGATTTCTAAGTGACCTGCTCGACATCGGCGAGCTCGCGGGCGGCGGCGTCCACTTGATATATATTCGTATTGTACTTCATGCAATTTTTCAACTTTGTACTCCTACATCAACGGCGTAGTTTCGCATGACACGGTCTCCTAAATTATGTTGTAACCATTAATTTATTTTATATTATATTATTGTTATTTATGAACTTATGATAATTGAATAGTACATTTAATTACAAATCTAACAATATCAGAATTTTCCAATTTGCATTATAATAATTCAAATTTGTTAGTCAAATATTGGTCAAAGATA
Organism: Miscanthus floridulus; assembly: GCF_019320115.1. Taxonomy (NCBI): domain Eukaryota; kingdom Viridiplantae; phylum Streptophyta; class Magnoliopsida; order Poales; family Poaceae; genus Miscanthus; species Miscanthus floridulus. The sequence goes on from NC_089589.1 coordinate 106,030,100, forward strand.
TTAAAGTTCAATTCTTGATATACGTGTGCGCCTTATAAAAAATAGAGGAACTAATCTATAAATTGAAGACTTATCATATTTTTTCTTGCTTATATGCCGAATTGAGTAGCAAATTTTTATAACTGTTTACCGAGTTGGTAAATAGATTTTACTGAAATACATGTGAAATTTTGGTATGGCATACCCTTTAACAAAATTCTAGATCCGCCACTGATCACTTACATGCATGTACAACATGATCATCGTTATATCACACACATATATACACTTCTTTTTATCACACCTCCTAAACAACATCTGTAAACCACTTCTCGTACTCAGATGTTAGTACCTTGTCCAGTTCTAATACTCAGTAACATGGTACTACATCTTGTTGAGGCATCTAAAGGACTGATAAAAAAGCCATAGATGTCACATCAGTACTTAAATTTTGCTTTGTTGGCACGAAAATTTTGTCCCGTGCTGAGGGCACACGAGCAAGCCGTAAGGGTCCGCTCGATGGAGCTGGAGATCCGCCTAGCTTCAACGCAGGGATTATCGATCCTACGCACTCCTCCCGAGACGTGCCAGTCAATTTGACCCTATAATTGATGATGAGAGAAAGCTAATAAGTAATTTAAGGCAGAACATGCCGGTGTTGCCAGACAGTCCCGAATGTGTGGCTCTGAGAGCCGATGTGGAAGGAGATCGACTAAATAGCCGATTCCAGCATACTCATAAGAATAAATCAATTTGTCGGTGTTTCGGACCGGGGGGTCCTCAACCAACCATTGAATTTGTTCTGCGTGCTCCCGGTTCCGGATGGTGATGCAAAGAGACACAAGGTTTATACTGGTTCAGGCAATCGAGGCCCTACGTCCAGTCTGAGAGGTCGATCTTGTATTCCTTGCACCGAAGTGCTCGTAGTAGGGGGTTACAAGCTAAAGGAGAGAGGGAGCTGGTCCTAGGTCTCGGCAGGGTGTAGTGCGGGCCGCTTGAGACGTTGCTCTCAGGCGGCAGGGATGTGCGTGTGTGTGTGTTACAAGGTGTTCTCCCCTATCCCCCTAAAACGGCCCAAGTCCTCTCCTTTTATAGCCTGAATGGAGGACTAGGACGGTACATGAGCTAACTATACGGCGTCGTGTGAACAGAGGCGGCGTGTCCGGGCCCTGTAGCCTGTTCCTATGGCGGTGTGGTCGTCGGAGTGGTCTGTCCTTGGAGCACTGGAGCGGCGTGGTCGTCCCATCAGATTCTGTGCGTCGTGGGAACCCCGCGACTGCCTCGGAGTGGGTACGGTGGCGAACGTGCAAGCCACTGTGGACGGGCTGTGCGCGAGGCCGAGGCTTGGTCGGTGCCGAGGCTGCCTCGCGGTGGAGGGGTCTCGTCAGGCGCGAACCCCAAGATCGCCGAGACCTTGGTGTACAGTGCCGAGGCCTCGAGTGGGCGGCTGATCGTGGGCACAGCGTTAGGACACAGTGGCCGGTAATCCTCGCCGTACCCTGTCCCAGCCGGTATGGCGCTAATCGTGGACACAGTGTTAGGACACAGTGGCCGGTAATACCCGCCGTGCCCTGTCCCGGCCGGTATGGCGCTGATGCGACCTCGGGTCGCGTCGGCCATTCTGTGGCGTTGAGCCATCGTTCGGCTGAGATTGCGGGAGTGTTTGAAGCATTAATGAGACATGACGCGTTGTCTGGAGGGTCGGTCGAGGCGTGGGGTGACGGGCTGCGGATGACCTGGCCTCGAGCGACATGGAGAATGAGGCCTCGCGCGAGACGGAGATCGGGTTCCTTGCCGAGGCCTCGCGCGAGACGCCTCGCGCGATACGGAGAATGCACCCCCTGCCGAGGCCTTCCGTGGAGAGCCTCGGGCGAGGCGGAGACGGCGTTCCCTGCCGAGGCCTTCCCTGGAGAGCCTCGCGCGAGGCGGAGTTTTTGTCAGGATGCCGAGACCTCCTGCTCGAGGCTCAAGGCGAGGAGGAGGAGGACCCAGTGGGCTCGGTCGTGGCGGATGAGGGGCCCACGGCTTACCTTCTAGCTTTATTTTTTTAGATGGGACTTCAGCGACCCATTTGATGTTTGCTTGGGGTACCCCGTTCTAAGGTACGCGACAGTAGCCCCCGAGCCTCTGGGGGAGCACGTGCACTCCCCCAGAGGTTTTGTCGAGGCTTGATTCGTACCCGCTCCCGTAGAAATTGGGTTTTGTATCTTGAGGTTCCGGTGGGTGCGCGCGAGCGCACCCGCCGAGTGTAGCCCCCGAGGCCCTGGAGGAGTGGGGTTACTCCTCCAGGTGCTTTTTTATTTTTGTGTTTGAACGAGTAGTTCTTATTGCATTTGCCGAGCCCATAGGCGCAAGTTCGGGTTGCGGGGGTATCGGCGAGGTTGCAGGAAAAAACCCTCTAGCCTCCGCACGGAGCGAGAGGTTTGTCAGGGGCCCCCTGACTTTGGGTATGACCCTCACGCTTCCTTTCGCTCGGAAGGAGGGGTGGAATGTGCCAGGCTACCCTCGATGGGCACGAGCGTGGACATTTCCGGTGAGCTGTTATCGGGTAGTCCGAGTGGAGGCCCGAACCCCGTTCGCTAGGGGACGGCTAGCGGTCCAGAGACGCACTCCAAGAGTGCCAGAGGGTTTCTCTAGTGGGTGCCGAGGCCGTTCGCTGGGCCTCGGTGGCTCGGTGCCTCCCTACGGTGGGATCCCATTCGGATACTTCCCTGCCGATCTCGGACACGACTTAGGACGCCCCGAGCGACTGTTCGCTCGGGCCTAGGCCATTCGTAGGCTCGCCCCGAAGTCGTCCCTGACTCTGTTGCCCTGGGGCGGCTATCGAAACCTCTTGGAGGCCCAGCCTTCGAACCCCTGGACCGTAACGGGCTCGGTGCCCTTTATCGTGTTTTGCAATGAAACCTCTAGCGTGGGCTTGGACCGTTTGTCTTGGTCTTCGGGTGCAAGAGGAGCCCCCGAGCCTCCGCCTGGAGCAAGAGGGCGGTCGGGGGTCCCCTGACTTTTTCATCCGCCCCTCACATGCCCTTTTCGTTCGGACGGAGGGTTTGTTTGCCGAGCCCATTCTGGTCTCGGCAAGGTTGCAGGAAGAGCCCCTAGCCTCTGCGCGGAGCGAGAGGGCCGTCGGGAGTTCCCCTGACTTTTTATACGCCCCTCGCGCGTGAGGGTTTGTTTGCCGAGGCCCCTTTTGGGCGCGAGCCCGAGTTGTGGGGTCTTGGCGTTTTTGCAGGAAGAGCCCCCTAGCCTCTACATAGGGTGAGAGGGCCGTCAGGAGCTCCCCTGTCTTTTTGTACGACCCTCACGCTTCCTTTTCGCTCAGAAGGAGGGTTTGTTTTGCCGAGCCCCTTTGAGTGCGAGCCGGGGTCGCTGGTCTCGGCAAGGTTGCAGGAAGAACCCCTTATCCTCTGCATAGAGCGAGGAGGCCGTCGGGGGTTCCCCTGACTTTTTATGCGACCCTCATGCTTCCTTTTCGCTCGGAAGGAGGGGTGGAATGTGCCTCGCTACCCTCGGTGGGCACGAGCAGTGGCACTTCCGGTGAGCTGTTATCGGGTAGTCCGAGTGGAGGCCCGTGCCCCGTTCACTAGGGGACGGCTAGCGGTCCAGGGACACACTCCAAGAGTACCAGAGGATTTCTCTAGTGGGTGCCGAGGCCGTTCGCTGGGCCTCGGTGGCTCGGTGCCTCCCTACGGTGGGATCCCATTCGGAGACTTTCCTCTGGTCTCGGACACAACTTTGGGCGTCCCAAGCGTTTCGCTTGCTTGGGCCTCGGCCCCGTATAGGCTCGCCCGCGGTTGTCCCTGACTCTGTTATCCTAGGGCGGCTGTCGAAACCCTTTGGGGCCCAGCCTTCGAACCCCTGGATCGTAATAGGCTTAGAGCCTGGTTCCTTCATACGAAAGGAATAGGCCGCAGGGAATATCTTCCCTATTGGCTTGGCACGGGCGGCGCGCCTTTTGAGGCGGTTTCATGGGGAGTCAAAACGACACCTGCTGCCGTAGTGGTCGAGCGTGACGTGGTCGATGGGACGCAACTGTCCCCGCATTTAATGCGGGAGACGTGGGCGCGTGGGCCGGCGAAATCGGCTCGTGGTTAACTGCGCCGGATCGGGGGAAAACCTCCCCGATTTCGTCGCCCGTTCGTTTCGCCTCCTCCCTGCATAAATACCCGAAGAGTCTCGCCCCTCGTCGTCTTACCTTGCCTGCATTAGCACCACCTCCATCGAGCCGTCACTAGAGCAGCGAGTGCCGAGAAGAAGAGGAGAGAGGAGCGAGCCTAGGGAGAAAGCGAGAGAAAAAAAAGCGAGAGCGTGGGAGGGAGAGAAAAAACTCACCGTTGCACCTGATTCCCCCACCGCACCCATGGCCGGCGACATCGTCGTTGTCGAGGCGGACCCCTAGGATCCGTCGGACATCACCAAGGAGATGCTCCAGTCGCTTGTCGACGGTGGACTCCTCCGCCCGGTGACAGACCCCACTAGGCCGGAGTGGATTGCTCCGTACGACGAGCCGGAGCCGAGGCCTCGCGATGGCTACGTCGTAAGCTTCATCTCCTTCCACGAGCGCGGCCTCGGCCTCCCGGCGGGCCGGTTCATGCGAGCGCTCCCGCACTACTATGGCGTGGAGCTCCACAACTTCAATCCCAACTCCATCGCTCAGGCGGCTATCTTTGTTGCCATCTGCGAGGGGTATTTAGGGATCGCTCCCCATTGGGAGTTGTGGCTCCACCTGTTCCGGGCGGGGCATACTACCAAGCCGATGGGCACGTCGGGTAAGAGGAAGGCGGCACGGGTCGGAGGCTGCACTCTCCAAGTGCGTCAGGACCGCCTGCACCTCTACATCCCGGCCCAACTCGCGTCCTCCAACCGCCGGTGGTACACGAGTTGGTTTTACCTCCGCAACAACGACGGAGGGCTTCCCCCCTACACCGGGCGGATTGTGGGGAGTTGCCCAGAGAAATGGAAGTGGGGTGTCCCGAAGGTCGACCAGCCCAAGCTGGAGCCGCTCCTGGAGGGGCTGGCAAGGCTGCGGGGCCATGGCCTCACCGTGGCTGTGGTCGTGGCTGCCTTCCACCGCCGGAGGGTGCTGCCGCTGATGGCTCGGCGGCGGCGGCTGTTCGAGATGAAGCCGGGTGAGCCCATTAAGGGCACCCGGATGTCCTCCTCCGCCCTTTCCGACGAGGAAATTCTTTGTCGGGTGGGGGAGACGGTAGAGGCGAAGCTGAGGGGCGGCGACTTGACCCCTATTGCGATGCGGCCGTCGCGAGGGTTCCTTTCGCTGGTAAGTCATGTGCCACTGTAGCCTCTGAATCTCCTCAGTCTCCCCTTACCCCTTGTTCCCTCATGCGCGTTTGTCGTTCCTTCAGGGGATGAGGGATGTGCGCTCCTCACCACCGCCCGTTCCCGAGGACGTGGGGCGGCGGGCGATCAACCGCGCTCACGCCGATGCGCAGAAGAAGCGAAAGGACGCCAAGGCGGCGAAGCGCACGAAGCACATCCTCGCGCGCAAGGAGCTGGATAAGCGCCGCCGTCAACAACGGAAGGACGGTCTCCCGCTGGAGGAATCCCCGTCGACGTCGTTGTCGACGGAGGCCTCGGACGGGAACGACAAGGGTGAGGGAGGGCGAGGTCCCCTGGACCACCTTCCTGACGTCGTGGAGGTGGCGCCCGGGGTGTCAGCAAGCAGCCTGGCACCCCCGGGAAGGGGAGGAGAAGCGGACCCGGGGCCGGCGGTTGTCCGCTCCGGGGCCGAGGCCGACACGCCCGAGGCGCGGGCGTTAGGCAAACGCGTCGTTAGCTCGGTAGGCTCGGCGGCCGTGGTGGAGCAGGTGGCGGTGGAGGCGACGCCGCCGCCCCTGCAGAGGACCGAAGGGGCGTCGGGGTCCGCTGAAGACCGACCGGCGTCGATGGATACGGAGGCGACGCCTCTGCCGCCGCCTCCGCCGCTGCGGATGAGGTTTGCCGTGGCGAAGCGGGGGCCGCCCCGTTCAAGGCAAGTGTATTCTTGGCAGGGTCATGGTGCCTTCCAGTCGCTTTTTTGGTTTTGCGCTGACCCTATAGGTTAATTTTCCTTAGTCGGAAGCGGCCTGCGGACGACCTCCCCTTGGCGCCCCTTAAGGCGCTTAAGGCGAGCCCCGGCTCCTCCGCCCACTGGGTGGTGGAGGCACAAGCCACTATCCAACGTGGCGCGGCGTCGGCGAGGGTCGACCCAAAGGGGCCGGCCGCCCAAGGAGGGGCTGCCGAGGCGGCCCCTACACAGACGAGGGAGGGAGCGCTTCCGCCTTGTGGGGGCGAGGCTCACGAGTCGGATGGGGCCAGCGTGCCCTTTGTTGCCGAGGCTCCCGGGGTCTCCAAGGCTGAGGCGACGGAGGCTACGGCGCCCGCGACCGCCGAGACCACGGTGGCCGTGGTCGGTGTCTCTGCGTCTGGCGAGGCCACGATGGCGGAGGCCAGAGCCCCCGAGACCGCCGAGGCCGTAATTGCAGAGGCCGGAGCCCCCGAGGTCACCAAGGCCGTCGTGATGGCGGCGAGGAAGTCTGTGCAGGGGCCGGAGATGCAGGCGGTGGAGGCCTCGGTGGTGCCCTTGGTTCAGGGCCTGGAGGTCTATCCGATCTCCTCCGACGATACTTCCCGGGCGCGGGAGGTGGTCGACGCCGAGGAGACCGATGCCGTGGAGCGGCCGGCGCCGCTCTTGGACGAGGGAAGCTCGGCCCTCGTGCGGGTCCGACCCGAGCCTTGCGGGTGGGATCACCCGCGGTTACTGTGGCGGAGCCGGGACGACCCTGAGGGGGAGCCTCTGTTCGCCCTTGAGGACGCGGCGGAGGGCGGGCGCTGGAGCACCTTCGAGCAGTACCTCCAGCTGGCGGAGCGGTCGCTACGGACGGCGCTGTCCGTGGTGGCCGATGAACTACCCGGAGTCGCCCAGGTTCGTGTTTTCCTTTCTCGCGCGACGTTTCCTTTCCTGGTTTTGTTGCGACCAATGACCCTCGTTCTGCTTCCCCAGGAGCTCGAGACCCGGTCGCTTGGGAAGTCGGTCTTTCTCCGGCGGGAGAGGGGCGTCTGGGACCAGCTTCAGTGGCAGAGGGGCCTTCTTGCCGACACTAACGAGCTTCTGTCGGCGCGAAGCGCGGAGGTGGAGGACCTCCGCCTTCGCTGTGCCGACGCGAAGGTCGAGGCGGCCACAGCCCAGACGCAGCTCGCCCCCTTGGCGGCGCGGGTCAAGGAGCTGGAGGAGGAGCTTACCCGCGCGGTCAGCGATCGGGATGCCTTCAGGTCCCGGGCCGAAGAAGCGACGGCCTCGGGCAAGGCCCTCGCCGGGCAGCTGGGGGCAGAGGAGAGTGCACACCGGCTGACCAAAGGCGCTCTGAACGAGGCCCTTGCTGCGGTTGAGGCCTCGCAAATCAAGGCCGTGGTTTTGAAGGGGACGGTCGAGGGTGAGTTCCAGTCCCCTTGTTTTGTTTCCTTTTCCTTATGTTTGCTCCCTGACTTCCTTGTATGACGCAGAGCTGGGAAGTGAAGCTTCTAGGGTGGCCGAGGCCTCTAGGTTCGAGGCCCAACGGTTGAAGGAGAAGGCCGAGGCCTGTCAAGCTGAGACCCGTCGCTGGGAGCAGAAGGCCAAGGGTGAGTTCCGTGGGCTTCCGTCCCTAACTTAGGTTGTCCTTTCTCTCGCTCGACTTCATTCCACTTTCCACGGAGCAAAGTCAGAGGCGGAGATCATTCGGGCCGCCGAGGCTTCCAGCGCGGTGCAGACGGTGCTCGAGACCGAGATCGGGGAGCATGAGGCACTGAAGCGTGCTGCCCTTTCCGCTTGCGAGGCCTTGGAGGTCGAGGGGGTTCAGTCAGGCAGCTCCCTTGGGAGCCGCTTGATTGCGCTGAGCAGCCAGATGCGCGAGCGGCTCCGAGGGGCACTGCACACGGGTGTCAAGCGGGCGCTGGCCGTCATCTCCTCTCACTACCTTGGCGTCGACCTCCCGGCCATCAGTGATGGCTATGTTCTGCCTGATGATGACGAGGAGGCCGACGCGGCGGTCGCGAATCTGATGGAGGCGGCGGAAGGCCCTGGCACGGCGCTGGCGACGCTCTTCGAAGAGGAGGTGGTTCCTCCCCTACCATCTGCCGGTGCTGAAGGCCCTGAGCCTTGATCTGGGCCCCGGGGGCTGTGTAAAAATAGAATAGGGGTTATTTTTTTGTATCGTAACGCTTGTGGCCGTCGAGGCCCTTACTTTTGAAGTACTTGTGTTTCTTAGTTGTTTTTCTTATGTTTCCGAGCCTCTGCCCTCTGTCGCTCCTGATCAGATTTCGTTTGCAAAACACCCCCTTGGGGCCTAAGTCGTCCCTTGAGCGAGAGGTAGTGAGGGAGTACCATAGCCCGGAGGTGTAGGCCGTCTCGCGACTCTACCGGCCTCTTGCTTAGGAAACACACCTTGGTCCGAGGGGTTTTTACAACTGATTCGTCAGGGCCTGCTAGGGACTTGGCGTAGGAATTTTTTGCGAAAAACAACTGAAGAATGGTGCATGGGACCTAGGGGACGCCTAGGGGGGTCCCCTATCTAGCCCCCGAGGGAGGCTTGGTTCTGCTGAGGCAGAACCGAGTCTCCCTTGCCGTGTTACTGTATTGCCGAGGCCTACGATGGGCTCGGGGGGTTTCTCGAAAAATTAGACCAACTAAAGAACGCTTTTTAATTGTATTTCGAGAAACGACATATACAATGCTTGGAAATTTAGGGATAAAAGCGACGTAGCTGTTCTATGTTCCAAGCGTTGGTGAAGACTTCGCCCTTCTCGTTGGCCAGCTTGTAGGTCCCGGGCTTCAGCACTTGGGCGATGATGTACGGTCCTTCCCATGGCGGGGTCAGCTTGTGGCGACCCTTGTTGCTCTATGCTAACCTCAACACCAGGTCGCCTACCTTCAAATCTCGGCCTCGGACGCGTCGGGCCTGATAGCGTCGTAGGCTCTGCTGGTATTTGGCCGAGTGTAGTAGCGCGACATCTCGGGCTTCCTCCAGTTGATCAAGGGCGTCCTCTCGGGTGGTGCGGTTGCTTTGTTCGTTATAGGCTTGCAGCCTCGGGGAACCATATTCCAAGTCGGTGGGGAGGATGGCCTCGGCCCCATAGACTAGGAAGAAAGGTGTGAATCCCGTGGCTCGGCTTGGCGTGTTTCTCAGGCTCCAGATGACCGACGGGAGTTCGGCGAGCCATTTCTTGCCAAACTTTTTCAGCCGGTTGTGAATCCTTGGCTTGAGGCCTTGTAGGATCATGCCGTTGGCACGCTCTACTTGGCCGTTGGTCCTTGGGTGTCCTACGGCCGACCAGGCCACACGGATGTGGTGGTCATCGCAAAACGTCAGGAACTTTTTACCGGTGAACTGTGTCCCGTTGTCGGTGATGATGGTGTTTGGGACCCCAAACCTGTGGATAATGTCAGTGAAGAACAGCACCGCCTGCTCGGATTTGATTCGATTGATCGGACGAGCCTCAATCCATTTGGAGAATTTATCGATTGATACAAGTAGATGGGTGTAGCCCCCGGGGGCCTTTTGCAGAGGCCCGACCATGTTGAGCCCCCACACGGCGAACGGCCATGTGATGGGGATGGTTTGCAGGGCCAGGGCCGGGAGATGTGTCTGCCGAGCGTAGTACTGGCATCCTTCACAGGAGCGTACTAGCTTGGTAGCGTCGGCGACCGCCATCGGCCAGTAGAACCCTTGGCAGAAAGCGTTCTCTACGAGCGTCCGAGGCGCTGCATGGTGCCCGCAGGCGCCTGTGTGTAAGTCCCAAAGTAGGGCTTGGCCCGCCTCGGCACTGATACACCGTTGGAGGACACCTGAGGGACTTCGCCTGTACAATTCGTCATTGTAGAGGGCGTAGGTCTTGGCTCGGCGCGCAAGCCGTCGTGCTTCGGTTCTGTCGTCAGGAAGCTCCCCTCGATCAAGCCAATCGAGGAACGGGACTCGCCAATCCGCGTCCTAATCAGTCTGCGGAGACTCGGCGTTGACTTCCATGACCTCGGGCTCGGTCGAGGGGGTCTCGGCAGCAGAGGGGGCGTCGACCTTTGCCGCGGGTTCCACGGGTGGGCCCTCCTCTGTTGCCGAGGTGTATCCAATGGAAGGTTTGTGGATGTCTCTGGCGAAGACGTTTGGGGGGACCGAGGCCTGTGCCGAGGCCATCTTTGCCAGCTCGTCGGCGGCCTCGTTGTACTTTCGCACGACGTGATTTAGTTCGAGACCGTCGAACTTGTCTTCTAGGCGTCGTACCAACTTGCAGTAAGCCTCCATTTTGGGGTCGAGGCAGTTTGACTCCTTCATCACTTGATCTATGACGAGCCGCGAGTCGCCTCGGACGTCGAGGCGCCGCGCCCCAAGTTCGATGGCGACTTGTAAGCCATTGATGAGGGCCTCGTATTCGGCCACGTTGTTGGAGGCGGCGAAGTGGAGCCGCACCATGTAGCGCATGTGTACTCCGAGGGGCGAAATGAAGAGCAGACCCGCGCCTGCCCCGGTCTTCATCAGGGATCCTTCGAAGTACAGAGTCCAGCACTCCGTCTGGATTTCAGTAGGTGGCAGTTGGGTATCTGTCCATTCAGCCACGAAATCGGCCAAGACCTGAGACTTGATCGCTTTTCGAGGCGCAAAGGTCAAGGTTTCCCCCATAAGCTCGACAGCCCATTTGGCTATCCTGCCCGAGGCCTCCCGGTTATGAACTATCTCGCCCAGGGGGAAAGATGATACCACAGTCACTGGGTGCGACTCGAAGTAGTGACGCAGTTTGCGCCGGGCCAGGACCATGGCGTAGACCAGCTTCTGGATGTGGGAGTAGCGTGCTTTGGTCTCGGAGAGCACCTCGCTGATGAAATAAACAGGTCGTTGGGTGGGCAGAGCATGCCCCTCTTCCTGCCTCTCTACCACTATGGCAGCGCTGACCACTTGGGTCGTTGCGGCGACGTAGAGTAAGAGGGTCTCGTCCATGGCCGGGGGTATCAGGACGGGAGGATTCGTGAGCAGTGCTTTGAGTCCGTCGAGGGCTTCTTCGGCCTCAGGAGTCCAAGAAAAACGCTCGGATTTTCTCAAGAGTCGGTACAGAGGCAAACCTTTTTCGCCGAGGCGTGAGATGAAGCGGCTCAGGGCCGCAAGGCATCCCATGACCCTCTGTACTCCCTTGAGGTCCCTGATTGGTCCCATGCCAGTTATGGCCGAGACCTTCTCTGGGTTGGCTTCGATGCCGCGTTTCGAGACTATGAATCCCAAGAGCATGCCTCGGGGGACCCCGAACACACATTTCTCGGGATTGAGCTTGATGCCCTTCTCTCTAAGGCATTTGAAGGTTATCCTCAAGTCATCAACGAGATCCTCAGCCTTTCTGGTTTTGACCACGATGTCGTCTACGTAGGCCTCTACGGTCTGCCTGATGTTGTTGCCAAAGACCTGGGTCATGCACCGCTGGTACATGGCACCTGCGTTTCTGAGGCCGAAGGGCATCGTCACGTAGCAGTACATGTCGAACGGTGTGATGAAAGAAGTCGTGAGCTGGTCGGACTCTTTCATCTTGATTTGATGGTAACCAGAGTACGCATCGAGGAAAGACATGGTCTCGCACCCTGCAGTGGAATCAACGATTTGATCGATTCGAGGTAATGGGAAGGGGACCTTTGGACAGGCTTTGTTCAAACCGGTGTAATCTGCACACATCCTCTATTTCCCATTTTTCTTCTTTACTAACACGGGGTTAGCCAACCACTCTGGGTGGGACACTTCCTTGATGAACCCGGCCGCCAAGAGTTTCTGTATCTCCTCACCGATGGCCCTACGCTTTTCCTCGTCGAAGCGGCGCAGGCGTTGCCTCGCGGGTCTAGATCTAGCCCGGATGTCTAGGGCATGCTCGGCGACCTCCCTTGGTATGCCCGGCATATCCGAGGGACTCCATGCGAATATGTCGGCGTTCGCACGGAGAAAGTCGACGAGCACGGCTTCCTATTTGATGTCGAGGGTGGCGCTGATCCTCAACGCTCGGTCGTCGAGGCAGGCGGGGTCGACCGGGATGAGTTTGATGGTTTCCGCGGGCTCGAACGCCCCCGCGTGACGCTTGGAGTCAGGCACCTCGCCACTGAGTTGGTCGAGGTGGGCGATGAGGGTCTCGGCCTCCGCAAGGGCCTCGGCGTACTCGATGCATTCAACGTCGCAGTCGTATGCATGCTCGTACGTGGACTCAATCGTGATGACACCGCTAGGGCCTGGCATCTTGAGCTTGAGGTAGGTATAGTTGGGCACTGCCATGAACTTAGCGTAGCACGGCCGCCCTAGAATGGCGTGGTAGGCTCCCCCGAACCCGACTACCTCGAAGGTGAGAACTTCCTTGCGGTAGTTGGAGGGGGTGCCGAAGCAGACAGGAAGGTCGATGCTCCCGAGGGGTCGCGTGCGCTTCCCTGGCACGATGCCGTGGAAGGGTGCGACGTCGCCTCGGAGCCTTGACCGGCCGATCTCCAAGAGCTCCAGGGTGTTGGCGTAGAGGATGTTGAGGCCGCTGCCTCCGTCCATCAACACCTTGGAGAGTCGGGTGTTGCCGATGATCGGGTCGACAACCAGTGGGTACTGCCCGGGATTCAGAACATGGTCAGGGTGGTCATCCCGATCGAAGGTAATCGCCTCTCGAGACCAGTCGAGGTACTGGGGGGTGGCCACCTTGACCGAGAAGACTTCTCGGCGCTCCCTCTTGCGCTGCCGCGCCATAAGGCATGCCGAGGGCCCACCGAAGATCATGAAGGCGTTGCGTACCTCGGGGAACCCGTAGTCCTTGTCCTCGTCCCGGTCGCCGGCGCCCTTCTGCTTGGCGTCGTCATCGGGGAGCCCGAGCCTGGCGTAGTAACGCCGCAGCATGGTGCAATCCTCGAGAGCGTGCTTGACCGGGCCCTGGTGGTAAGGGCAGGGTTTCTTGAGCATGTCGTCGAAGGGCCTAGGGCCTTTGAAGCCTCGGGGGTTCTTGCGTTCTGCGGCCGCGACCAGATCAGCCTCCAGGACCTCCTGCTTCCCCAGGCGCCCCTTTTTCTTTCTCTTGGGGAGGTGGGAGGCTGAGGCCTCGGGGGCCTCATCCCTCCGCTTACCCTTAGTGTCGGTGTCGGGGAAGATGGTTCCAACAGCCTCTTCACCCGAGGCGAAGCTAGTGGCGATGTCGAGGAGCGCAGCAGCAGAGCGCGGCACGTTCCGACCTAATTCTCGGACCAAGTCCCGACAAGTGGTGCCGGAGAGGAATGCCTGGACAATCTCTGAGTCGCCGACGCTGGGCAACTCGGTGCATTGTTTTGAGAAGCGTCGGATGAAGTCTCGGAGAGACTCGTCTGGTTTCTGGCGATAACTCTTAAGGTCCCAGGAGTTTCCAGGGCGCACGTAAGTGCCTTGGAAATTCCCGACGAAGATCTGAACCAAATCGCGCCAGTCGTGGATCTGATAGGGAGGAAGGTGCTCAAGCCAGGCTCGCGCCAAGTCTGACAAGAGCAGGGGGAGGTTGCGGATGATGAGCAGATCATCGTCCGCACCGCCTAGCTGACAAGCCAGGCGGTAATCGGCGAGCTAGAGCTCGGGGTTGGTCTCACCGCTATATTTCGTGAGGTTGGTCGGTTGCCGAAACCGGGCCGGGAACTGAGCGTTGCGGATGGCTCTACTGAAGACCCGAGGGCCAGGTGGTTCGGGAGAGGGACTGCGGTCTTCCTCACTGTCATAGCGGCCGCCCCGATGCGGATGGTAGCCTCGGGCGGGCCCCTCACTGTCGTGGCGCCGTCGTCGGCCGACCACTTCGTGGTCACCCTGCACCTCGCGTCGGTTGCCGGGGTGGTCCAGAAGCACGGGGACCCTGTGGGCTATTGGCGCTCGAGCAGGTTCGGGACGAGCCAAGGCTTCCCTGTCCTGCCGAGGCGGTGCCGCGGGCAGGTTCGAGACGCCCCCGTGCCGTCGGGAGGCGGAACTCTCGGCCTGCTGAACCGCGGCGGTCTCTAGGAGATCCCGGAGCTCGCCGCGGACCCGCCGCCCCTCCATGGTAGAAGGCTCGGGCATTGCGCGGACCAGCATTGCCGCGGCCGCGACGTTCTGGCTGGCGCGACTGAAGACTGGGGGTTGCTGACTCCCTTCGTCGTCATGGATACGGTGATGCACATCGCGGGCCCTCCGTCGGGCTCCCCCGCCTTCGCCGCGACCTCGCTGTTCCTGTTCGAGAGAGTCTCGAAGCTGTTGCAGAAGGAGTTGGTCTTGTTCGACCTTGGCCTGGAGCTCACGGAGCTGTTCCAGGTCTGGGCGCTGAGGTCGCGCAATGGCGGGGGTCTCGTTTCATGCGGCCGGCAGGACAATGCGTGGAGGTGTGGCAGCGCCTGTACCCGGGCGAGGCGAGGAATGGCTACCTGCCCCCTCGTCCTCTTCGTCCGCCCTCGGCATCCCGAGCCCGACGTGAAAACACTCGCGAGTGGGGTCATAGGTGCCTTCGTCGTCGGAGTCGGAGTAGCCGAAGCAGTAGTCGCTTGCGGCCAAGAACTGGCGCAAAGCCCCAGGGTCGTGGAGTCCAGAGAAATCCACTCCGGGCCATGCCTCGTCCTCATCCGAGGAGTCGGCGTGGGTGCTCAGGTCGAGAGCGAAGCGCTGGCTGCGTTCCGAGGGATGCTCGTGAGCGGCAGTGTAAGCGTAGGCGTAAGAGGCGGCGGCATTTCTCAACCCAAAGGGGTATGAGGACGGGGCTGTCGCCAGATTCTGCCCCGCCGGGGTCGGCTCTTCAGGGAGTGGTGGAGCGGAGCTTGACGACTGGGCATCGCCGCGTGCCGCCGGCGATTTTCCTTTGTCCAAGCTCAGGCTAGACAGATCCCCAGCCAGGGACCCTGTGCCAACAGCTGGTCGTAGGATATCGGCGGGGAGTGGCGTGCCGCCCCGGATTCGCGTAGCGTCGGGGTGGTCTTGCTCGCGTCGTGCCTGGCGAGCGCGGCGAGAGCGGCCGCCCGGGCGCCGCCTGCGCCTGGGCTGCCGGTTCGTAACTTCATCGTCGGACGGTGGGGCTCGAGGAGTGAGGAGTACCATGTCGTACTCATGCCCTAGAGACATGAACTCTAGGCTCCCGAACCAAACCACGGTGCCGAGACGCAATGGTCGTACGGGGTCTGCCATCCGGAACCTGCTGGGATGACGAAACTGACACGCAGAGGCCCCTACCTGGCGCGCCAACTGTCGGTGTTTCGGATCGGGGGGTCCTCAACCAACCAGTGAATTTGTTCTGCGTGCTCCCGGTTCCGGATGGTGATGAAAAGAGACACAAGGTTTATACTGGTTCAGGCAATCGAGGCCCTACGTCCAGTCTGAGAGGTCGATCTTGTATTCCTTGCACCGAAGTGCTCGTAGTAGGGGGTTACAAGCTAAAGGAGAGAGGGAGCTGGTCCCAGGTCTCGGCAGGGTGTAGTGCGGGCCGCTTGAGATGTTGCTCTCAGGCGGCAGGGATGTGCGTGTGTGTGTGTTACAAGGTGTTCTCCCCTGTCCCCCTAAAACGGCCCAAGTCCTCTCCTTTTATAGCCTGAATGGAGGACTAGGACGGTACATGAGCTAACTATACGGCGTCGTGTGAACAGAGGCGACGTGTCCGGGCCCTGTAGCCTGTTCCTGTGGCGGTGTGGTCGTCGGAGTGGTCCGTCCTTGGAGCACTGGAGCGGCGTGGTCGTCCCATCAGATTCTGTGCGTCGTGGGAACCCCGCGACTGCCTCGGAGTGGGTGCGGTGGCGAACGTGCAAGCCACTGTGGATGGACTGTGCGCGAGGCCGAGGCTTGGTCGATGCCGAGGCTGCCTCGCGGTGGAGGGGTCTCGGTAGGCGCAAACCCCAAGATCGCCGAGACCTTGGTGTACAGTGCCGAGGCCTCGAGCGGGCGGCTGATCGTGGGCACAGCGTTAGGACACAGTGGCCGATAATCCTCGCCGTACCCTGTCCCAGCCGGTATGGCGCTGATCGTGGACACAGTGTTAGGACACAGTGGCCGGTAATACCCGCCGTGCCCTGTCCCGGTCGGTATGGCGCTGATGCGACCTCGGGTCGCGTCGGCCATTCTGTGGCGTTGAGCCGTCGTTCGGCTGAGATTGCGGGAGTGTTTGAAGCATTAATGAGACATGACGCGTTGTCTGGAGGGTCGGTCGAGGCGTGGGGTGACGGGCTGCGGACGACCCGGCCTCGAGCGACACGGAGAATGAGGCCTCGCGTGAGACGGAGATCGGGTTCCTTGCCGAGGCCTCGCGCGAGACGCCTCGCGCGATACGGAGAATGCACCCCCTGCCGAGGCCTTCCGTGGAGAGCCTCGGGCGAGGCGGAGACGGCGTTCCCTGCCGAGGCCTTCCCTGGAGAGCCTCGCGCGAGGCGGAGTTTTTGTCAGGATGCCGAGACCTCCTGCTCGAGGCTCGAGGCGAGGAGGAGGAGGACCCAGTGAGCTCGGTCGTGGCGGATGAGGGGCCCACGGCTTACCTTCTAGCTTTATTTTTTTAGATGGGACTTCAGCGACCCATTTGATGTTTGCTTGGGGTACCCCGTTCTAAGGTACCCGACACAATTAAAACTCATGGAGTTATGGAAGGAAAATCGGTTATAATTCAGGATGAATATCGTTATTTAGAAAAAAGACTGGTCAATGGCAATAGGATGTCAACAATAATCGGTTTATGCTAAGCCAATGACTGCAAGTAACCGAATCCCTTTTTATATAAAAGAAACAACTCATTATCATTTAACCATTTAATAGAGATAAATCTAATGAACATATTAGATCTCATCTATCGTTATGACCAGTGGGTCATGAGGCAGAATCATGCAGGCCGTAGAAACAACGATAAATTCGACGACCCTAACTTATTACTAATATCAGTGGGACGTGAGGCAGAATCATGCAGGCCGTAATACAATAATAAGATCATGGGGCTAACATATCTTTCAACCTATCTTTACTTCAACTGTCTCGTGACGTGAACTGCATATGTGAAAACACTTGATATCGGCTAAAACAGACGATTCAGGCATAACGCACAATTAAAGTCATGCCCTATCAGGAACAGATCTACCAAATAACGATCCCCACTCCACGGTGCTAACAGTGGGGTGTGAGGCAGAATCACACAGGCCGTGATAACGGGCCACGAAATGGTTCTCGTTAGCCAATAGATCAATTCAAGACCAGACATGCCTTAACCGCACACTATGCACGATCAAGATTGATGTAAAACAGCCGATAAAACATAACTCATCGTTTAAAGTGCAGATTAGATCAATTTAGATTAATAAACGATGGGTTAAACATGATATAAGGCCGATCTAGATCAATCCCAATCGGGCGAAGTGATATTGCTGTAATTAAATAAATAATGAAAAGCAATAAGCAATATCGGTAACTTAACGAATCTACATGAAGGACGCCACCCTTAGATAGAGCCGATAACTTGACCTTAATCTAGTTCGAGCAGTGGAGGTCGACCAGATCGATGCAGCCGTACTTGAACTAAACAAGAGTCGATAACTAGCTTATACCAGAGTCGCAGTGGAGGTCGACCGAATCAATGCAGCCATACGAACAGAAGTATAAGCCATGACGGTACTTACAGACAAGCTAGAGGTTGGCCGGACCGATGCAGCCCTGCTCGCTGAAGAAATCGCCGAGATCTACTATAGTTCTACTCCTAAGGGTTGATCGTAGCCGAAAAAGTAAGTAACTTGTATTTGATTGATTTTGTGTCCTTTACAATAGCCAGGGTCCAATATTTATACCCGGAGCCTACGCATGAATCCTACTTGAGCACGACTCATCATAATTTTTGGCCTAAGAGAAAACATTCTTAATTTAAGATAACTTGGACCATAATCTTTCTCTTTTTTGTAAAGTCCAACATGATTTTCCCGGTGCCGATCGTAGCTTTTATCGTTATCTGCTGGCGCTATCTGAAGAAAGCCGATTGCAATGCTACATTCGAATCAGCTGATACCGACCTTCATGCAATCGATTCCTTGATGACATGATCTTGGGAGCTTTCGAGTCCCCGCAATTCTTATTCCAAATTTTGGTGGAAACACGCTTAAAACACTTCTTTATTTCTTTTTTTTAACAGAAATCATATATGTGATTCCGTGATAACTTTATTTCATCTGCTCGGTATCACAGGTGCTGTTGCTATCTATGTGTTTGTCAAGTCACTGTCAAGCTTTTTCTGCCTCGGTTCACCACAAACGCCAGAAGAGGTAGCGCTCATGACGGAGATTCTCAGCCGAGGGCAGTGCTCCTTGCCGTGGGACAAAAAAAACTTGTCTGGGGTAGCGTATAAACCAAGAGTTTTAAAAAAAATCACATCAAACTAAAAGTATTATTGTGCTTGGTAATAATTGGATCGCTACTCTAAAACTTAGACGGCGATGCTTTATTATTGAAAAAAAACCAATACGAGAAAAGGCCTATGACGAACTTGTCTTGAGAAGAGTTTCATGGTGTTTGATGGTGGTGTGGAATTTGCTCCACACATTTTCGTGAAGACATATGAATTTGAATTTGATCTGAAGATCTGCTATGTGCATGCTGATATTTGTTTGTGAAAACTATGCAAGAGATTTTCTAAATACTCTCATCTAATTTCCTTGTATACTTTGTGTTTCTCTTAAATAAGAACCATGGAAGTATGAACTTAGCGGTAGGTTATACGTACCAAAAATTTATCATGTGTTCGTGAATACATGAATGCCAATTTTAGTACGAGTTGAGTTATAGTTGGATATGTGTCATATGTTAGATAATTAGGCATTTTCATGGTCAATTTAATCCAGAAATATAACATCAGTAGGTTCGTGACGGCATATATGTGCATGTGTATATCTCTGACGAACGCTACAACATGCAGACATGACATACAGATGGATACAGTAAGGACGCAAAGTACGGTAAAGACATAGATAAGATTGTACCCAGCGGAGGGTCACATGCCGAGGGCATCGAAGGCTCCATTCGCACTAGTCGACATAGTGCGTTGCTCGAAGTCGTGGACCACAGTCGATGTAGGACGGTGTTCGCAGTGCTGTCCCATGAACGGATCACCAGGAAGAAGACGGGTTCCACGAGCGATCACCAGGAAGAAGACGGGTCCGCGAGGAAGAAGATGTCGAACGAGCTGTCGCGGAATCGCTCCCCAAAAACCTAATCGCCGCATACCCAATGCAAGGTTCGCATGTGGACGAGGGTTCCGGAGGCACCTGCTCTCCCGCTTCTCCGTACGCACAGAGGAAGCGGAAGATCTGGACTAACGGAGGACTGCGGATTTATGGCTGCGACGGGAAGGGAGAAAGGCAATGGAGAATCCTAGGAGACGGTAACTGACGCAATTAGTTCGCCTCCACCATCAAGGAGAGAAACTCCCGTGATTATGTGGATTAAGTGGCAAAACCTGCCCACGCCCGCTCGCCGCCCGCCTGCCATGGCCTCGGCCTCGGCCCGGCCGTCGGCGGCGGCGGCGTCGTGCGCACGCGTGTGGCACCCCTTTGTTCTTTTCTTAGCTTCTCAATTAAGATGGATAATTTTCAACCATATAAGCTGAGTAAACGTTTAGTCAAAATCTCATACGGTGTTAAACCATACAACACTTAATATTACATACAATAAAGTTTTATTTGATTTATTAAATATTATACGGGCCAAGCCCGTAATATATCCAACATCATACCTAATTATGTCAAATAATGTCATTGCTTATATATATATATCTATTATACTTTTTATATGATATATACAAAATGATTTAGAAAATTTCATTAATTTGCCCAAGGTTTAGAAAATGATTTTTAGTTGCACATGCGTGTGCATGTCCACTAGTGAAACTAATGTATCTAGGAAGTTAAAATGTCTTATAATTTGAAAGAAAGAGGTATACATATTAAAGAAAAGCTACAAGGATAGGAGGTGGTACGTGCATGCTGTGCCAGAAAAGGAAATAAAAGTGGTGGAGGAGACGGTCTTGACTTTGACGTGGGCTAAGTTGGCGCCAAAAAAGGACGGCTGGACGTGTTGTCGACAGTGTTGGCGCCTTTCTCGTGGTCCCGTGTCGGCAGGCTCGATCGCTTGATGTCTGCCCGACGCCACTTGGGCTGGAAAACGCACTGAGTGGATATAACACATGGAAATCGTGCACAGCTGCTGCTGATCCCAAAAGATAATGGTGGCACGTACATCATTAACAATCATGTAACTAGAGCAAACAACAAATAAATAAATAAAGTAAAGATCAAATAAAGAAAGTTTAATTTGAGAAACTTATTTTGTCAATCAAAAGGCGCGACAAAGATGTGGTGCAACAAATAAATAAAGTTAACAATATGATAAAGTAAAGATCTACAGAGTGGCTTTTCCAGAGGGGAGAAAAAAGTTACAACCCCCCTCTTTCACAAATTTCTACTAGTGCAGAAGATTTCCGGGCCCGGAATGGCCGGTTCCTAGAGAACGGAACGGGGCCTAAGTATGCTAGTATTTCATCTTTCCGGTCTCCAGCGGAAAAGGCTGAGTTGTTAGATGCATGAATGTTTGCAGTTTTTCAGTCCGGTCCAGATCTTGGAGTATAATGACCTGTTCGGCTGGTATTAAAGCCAGCTGATAAGCTGACTGAAGCTATTTTGTTGTGAAAAAAAATACTATAGATTCTAGCTGATAAGCCAGCCGATAAATTCAAGCGAACAAGCCACGCTGGCCAGTCGACTGGGGCCAGCAAGAAAAGCAAGTTGCACAAAGAACAAATGCAAGTGGCCAACTAGGAAGGAGTGAATGACATGAGGAGATGGAGACATGACTCATGAGGACGTACGGATTATTTAAAGTGGGGCAACAGGGCGGGAGCTTGGACATCTACCCCTAAGAATGGAAACGGATCGGATACGCATGGAATCATATCCGGATATCACCTTTTACCACATTATAATTTGAATACGAATGCGAATATTTTCGAATACGAATACAAAACAGATGTCTCGGATTCGGATTTCTATTCGGATGTATATTGTTAAATTCAACATATATGGATAAAATCTTACTACTAATTCACCATTAACTGAAGTTAACAAAATGAAAGTAAACTTCTAATATTCTCTAATATCGAAGTAAACTAAATTATAATGGATAATATTGAATAAAATAATAGATCAAGCGAAGAAATTCAAATAAAAATGGCAGAAAACAAATAGTCATTTTACTTTATCATTAGTATTGGAATTACAAAATTATCACACAAGTAGAGATAAAACATTTGTGTATATAACATAGACAAGGATAACACATAAAAATAATATTGTTATAAATAAATATTTAATAATTAAGTATATCAATTAATCAATCAATATTATATTTATATTTAACAAATATTATATTTAATAATATAGTTATGAATGCCACATAAAAATAATATTTAATATTACATCATCAACAAATAAATAAACTAAAGTATTAAAATGATTTAAAAGAACAAATATATTAGGATTAAACTAAATTAGAAAAATACTAAAATTAATTTAATCTTTATGTATCATTAATAATTTAAAATTAGTACTAAAGTTATTTATAGATATACTATTAAATAGGTTCCATGCATTATTAGCAATAATAAAAATAAATAATTGTTCACTTATGAAGAGAAAACTTTTAAGTAGGTTCATGATACCTTATTTTCTTTGCGGATACGGATACTCTCGGATATTGTCGAATACGGATCTGGAATCGGATAGAGAAAAGCACTGAAAAACGAATTCGGATACATCCACTTTGACTTCCATTTCAAAACGGATACGAATACGGATATCCATATATACAATACGAACGAATACGAATGCGAATAATTCGGATATCCATTTCCATATTTCCATCCTTATCTACCCCATTCACCCCCATCCCCCTGTTCATCAGCTAGCCTTCAGAGTGTCCACCGAGAACAATACGGATTTAGCCGAATTTTCTGTTATCTATTTGGCTAAGACTTTGGTGCTATTCGGTCAACCAAATTTATTTGGTTCTGAGTTGGTATTAACTGAATAAACCAAATTCTTTCTAACTTATTATATTAAACACTAAAATTGTGCCCATTTGCATATTCAAATGTACTTCTATGAGACTTTATTTGTTAGAAGCATTATTTGTTGCTTTTTATTTTGTTTTATTGCATGATCCATTTCTTATTAGGTGCTTTTCAATACAATTATGCTGTTGTATTATCTCCTATAGAAATACAATATGTATTATGATTAACCATTAACTGAACCAATTTAACCGAAACTGATTTTGGTCAGTGATTAGTTCTTCTGCAACAAATCCGGTTGCACTTCTCCAAAACTAAAATTCTTGATAACCGATTTTACCGAGTTAACCGAATGCCCAGGCCTACATCCATGGGCAACATGATGCGCGACATTTCATGCCACTTCCTGCATACGGCCTCAACATAGCCTAAATATCATGAATACTATTTTTTGAATGACGAAATTCCATTATTTCATGTACCTGCAGTTCAAATTTGGAATAGTCGAAAAAATTCAATGCAACGGAAAAAATTAAGGAAATATTGTTAAAGAACTCATAATTGTCCCAAATTTTGAAACAGGGATATATTTACTGTAGCAAGTCCCCACAAAAAAAATGGGGTCAAAAAAACAAAAAAATAATAATAATTTGCCGGGTGCCACCCAGGGCACCCGGCAAAGAAGCCTTTGCCGGGTGCCAGGTCATGGGGCACCCGGCAAAGAAATTTAAAAAGAAATTTAAAAAAAAATTAAAAAAATTCTTTGCCGGGTGCCTAACGGCGTGGCACCCGGCAAAGGCTGACGGAAAAAAAAATTAAAAAAATTCTTTGCCGGGTGCCGTCGTCACCTGGCACCCGGCAAAGGC
>NC_089589.1:106360770-106484339 GCF_019320115.1 Miscanthus floridulus
TCTGCGGTACTGTTACAATTATATATACTGCTATATACTCCCTCCATCCCAAATTGTAAGTCATTCCAAGAATCTTGGAGAGTCAAAGCTTCTCAAGTTTGACTAAAATTATAAAAAAAATTACAAAGATTTATGACATCAAATAAGTATACTATAAAAATATAATTAACAAAGAATCTATTAGTACTTAGTTAGTATCATAAATGTTATTATCTTATTATATAAACTTGGTCAAACTTGAGATGCTTTGACTCTCCAAGATTCTTGGAATGACTTATAATTTGGGATGGAGGGAGTATATTGTAGCACCGAGTTGTGCACATGTGCTGTCGCACCGTTGTTCGTTCGAGCCATACAGTGCTACTTCATCCTCCTCTTCAGCTCACACTTATACCCAAACACTTGATTCACTTATTTTTATGTGGTTATATCAGAGTATAAGTTAAAAGTAGCGGGATTTCAGCCAACTAATAACCGCCCACTGGCCAGCTGTGAATAACCATTGGGCAACAAACTCACCACTATTAACACTTCTGTATCAGGGGCGGGCGCTTTTCTCCACTAAGAGCAATGGATGTTTTTTATATGTGTGATGAGCAAATATCAAATTTATCTTTTAGTTCCCAGCTTCTCATAGCTTCTACCACTACCTAGAAAATCCTTTTTAGGGGCGGCCAGTAACGTTCTGTAGGGGCGGTTTTGCCAGCCGCCCCTATGATAGGGTGGCTACAAATCGATTTGTAGGGGCAGCTGGTGTTACTAGCCGCCCCTACAAATCGATTTGTAGGAGCGGTTGGTACTGTAGCCGCCCCTACAAATCGATTTGTAGGGGCGGCTGATAACACCAGCCGCCTCTGCAAATCAATTTGTAGGGACGGCTACAGTACCAACCACCCCTACAGTACAATTTCCCGTTAAAAAAATCAAATTTACAATTCAAATTCGACCAATATATATATATATATATATATATATATATATATATATATATATATATATATATATATATATATATATATATATATATATATATATATATATAATTCAAATCAAGCATACTAACAATCTACAAGTGCCGTCACAGATGCCATGTCTGATGTCTCGTACTCCTACCGTCTACCAACTGAACCATGGCAGCATCCTCCAGCCGGCTACAGAGTGCCGAGGCAGCGCCAGTGATCCTCCGTGAAGGCCGCGTCGTGGTGGCGGAACGCGGCCTCGGCAGACACGAGCTGCACGTCGCGGTGGCGGAACGCGTCGCGGTGGCTTCTTCTTGGCAAGTCACAGACCTGATAGGCATAGGAGTCAACTATCAGAAAGGAGAACATGATAGATCTATAGGCAGTAGGGACAAACATCTCTATAGCCACACTTCCTACAAAATACATGAAATCATCAAGAACTATCGATTTTTATACATGAAAATCTTGCTTCTTATGGGTTGAAAACATGTGCCACCTCGCACATTCTCACTACACATATACAAGTAACCAAAGTATAAAGTTCTGAACTGCAGATAAGCTGCAGGCTGTGCACCTCCACCCTACAGATACCACATTGACTATGTAGAGTCCGAACTTATAGAAGGATTTGAAATACAGTTGGTCAGCTTGCATTGGGGACAAGCAAGCAAGAACTAGTGGTTTTAGCAGAAGGATGCAATCCTCATTCACTTGCATCTTCTCTTACGAAGCAAGCTATGGATTTGAAGTTTACCGAAATTATCTAGACAGGCTTCAATTTTTCAACAGGAATTTTACATACATAGCTAAACTCAACTCGTGTTTTTTAAGCACCTCAATTTCACAGTAGTAGTGAAAGCTTCAATTTTTCAGCAGGAATTTTACATACTACATAGCTAAATAGTTTATTAGCATAGCCTACTTTGCATGCTCATGCCATTGATGCCAAGGAAGTTGACTACAGTTTTCAACTGGATTTTTATTTATAATATGTCAAATTTCAGACTAAGTATGGACAGCTATGCAGATGCCAAACTATTAAATACTGAGATATGCATCTTCAAGAAAGATGTGAGTGAATAAACAAATGATAGAAAGATGCCAAACAATCATTCATGTGCAGCTCTAAAATTTCAACCAAGATGGAAATCATTATTATAAAGTAAAGCATTAATACATCCCTGCTACATACTATGTCATCCAGTATACGGTCTGAGCCAGATGCAATGTCTGCAGTACAGCAAAAAATTCAGAGAGATAACTAACCAGCACAAAAAAAAAGAAGCAATTTCCTGGAGACTGTCAATGTTGTGCAGTCACATTTTACGCTGAAGGTTCCCAGTTATTGAAACTAATCTTCAGAAATAGCAATTCCACAAACGGAATTCCCAGTTAATAATATAGTGGCTGAATTTATGTGCTTCCTAATAAAGTCGAACACCTGCGATCTGCCAATGGGCCAATAGAAGTTTCTCTGTGAGGAAAACAAAAGGAATACATTGGTAATAACAATTTAAGAAAGAAATCTTCGGTCTCTAATTACACATAATGAAATGCTACTAGCTAAAAGAAATCTTCAGTCTCTAATAGCTAACTACATATTGATTTCATCCCCAGCCGGCAAATAAGCAACCATCTTGTTAGTATTTATTTATCTTGGTATACAAGGCAGCACACAAACATTTGATTTGTCACATGTAATAAGAGTCACTGAAGACATTCTTAAAAATATGCACGCCAATAGAAAGTTCACTCTGTAGTACTTGAATGCAGTCTGCATTCAACATTCAGTCATCATTATCTAATTTTAGAATACTGAAACATCAACCAAGCCATCACTATCTGCTTGAGAATACTGGATTCACTACTTCTAGTAATTATGGGCAAAGAAACATGGATACTTACCCACCAGCACCTGTACTTACGCCACTTCTCGGAATTCCATCAAACACTTGGGCTGCATCCTGTACGAACCTTCCTTCCTTGGTATTCATCTGAACCACCGGCACACCACCACCACAAAACACGAAATCAACAAGCGAACAACCAAATCAGGCATCTGTATGTGCGAAAGGTGGTGGGAGAGGACCGGATCTGAAGGAATGTGTACCTCGCCATCGCGCCATAAGGGTACCTCGGCCGCCGTTGGAGGGAGGAGCTCAACCCGTGCAGACCTAGACGGACCTCTGATGTTGGGGCAATGGTGGGACGCGACGGCCGGAGCAGTAGGGTCGCCGGGTTGGGTCAGGCAACGAACCACCTCCTCCCCCCTCCGCTTGTGCCTCGCCTACAGGATGTGTGGCGGCGACGTCCACAGATGTGGATCTGGGCAGCCGCTTGTTGAGATGCGATGCGACGGTCCGACTTTGATCTGCTGCCGGTGAAGGCGACCTTGTGGGCGGCGGCGCGGCTAGGGACTGGGGAGGAGCCGTGACTCTGTGAGGGCGGCGGTGCGCATGTGCGGTAGAACAGGGCCGGTGCGCCGGGTTTGGCCGTGCCGGGGGGCGCCGCCGCCGGAGGGGAGCCCGTGGGGACGGCCGCTGACGGCGCCGCGGGCGAAACCCTAGGCTCCCCCGTGGGGAGGCGAAACCCTAGGCTCCCCCGTGGGGACGGCCGTGGAGGTCGCGTCGAGAGGGAGAGGGAGAGGGAGCGAAGGGGAGAGAAAGAGAGGGCGACGGGCCGGGCGAGGCAAACCGAATTTTATTGTGGTTCGGTATTTGCAGGGCGGTCGGTGATTCAGGCGCCCCTACAAATGGACACAGTAGGGGCGGCTGGTATTACCAGCCGCCTCTATAAATCCGATCTATTTGTAGGGGCGGCTGGTCTCTGGGCTACTGAACATGTCACTGTAGGGGCGGCTCCATCACCAGCCGCCCCTACAAAAAATTTGCCTCGTTGCTACAAAACGTTTTTCGCATACTGTACAATCGTACTCTGTATGCCACTTGTCTTTTATAGTCGCCTGATCTTAATTAGTTTGCCTATGTTGCCTTCTATATAGAGCTGAGTAGTTGACATGGTTTGCTGTTAGATGATGGTTAGCCTCTACTTATGGGTCCATGTATATGGTCGTGAACTCATCTACTAATATATTTCCCCCTTGATTTCAAGCACTAGGCATTTCAGTGAACACATTACCTTGCTAGTGCTAATTTCATTTGTGGTCTTCCTAAGCATATCATTACAAACAAATGCGTTCGGCTTAGGAGTGTTACCATTTGGGCATTCATAGCTTAGATGCCCCTTTCTTCTACAAGCATAGCATATATGGCCTTTGTTTGCTCTATGCTTGTTTTGCTTGTATGGACATCTATCAACCTTGTGGCCCATCTCATTGCATCCATAGCATCTTCTTGTAGCAAC
Organism: Miscanthus floridulus; assembly: GCF_019320115.1. Classification (NCBI taxonomy): domain Eukaryota; kingdom Viridiplantae; phylum Streptophyta; class Magnoliopsida; order Poales; family Poaceae; genus Miscanthus; species Miscanthus floridulus. Next base: position 106,365,096 of record NC_089589.1, read on the forward strand.
TTGGGCTTCCTTTCTTGCCTCTTTGTACATTGGACATTTCTTGGTAGGATGACCCAATTTCTTGCTCATGAGACAAGCGCTTTGTCCATCACTTTTCTTTTGGTTGGCCAACTTGTTTGAGGCCTTTTGTTTGGCCGCTTCACACTTGTCAACCCAACTCTTATGGGACACATTGCGCACTCATGTCCATATAATCCACAACCATAGCATAACCTTTTTCCAAGTTTCTTGCTCTTGGTTGTGTTGGACTTGCTTAAAATGTGATTCTTTTGTTGGGCTTTGGAGGAAGCAAGGTTTGAACCCTTCTCAAGCTTCACCATGTTATCACGGTTAACTTGAGAAGGTTGTGCTTTCTCCTTATCCTTCAACCGAATCACATCTTTCTTTAATCTTTTCACCTCTTCTTTGAGCTCTATGTTTTCTATGAGATTTAGCTCAATTGAAGATTGGCTTGCTTGAGGAACACACTCATTAGTACAAGAAATATTTAATTGAGATGGTGTACTAGTGAGTGAATGTGTGAGAGGTTGAGAAAATTTTAGCGATGTGATTACAACCTCAAGAGCTACCTCAAGCATGATGCTTGATTCTACTAATTCCTCATGTGAGCACTTGAGATGAACATAGTTGGCTTGTAGCACATTATGCTTGCTTGATAGTTCATCTAGCCTTGCCTTGATCTCAAAGTTTTCATTTTCTAGTTGTGAAACACTAAAAGAGCAGTTAGTAACTAAAGCATGCTCAATTGACAATTTTTCATACATTGATTTCTTTTAGTTCTTCTAACTTGGAGATGAGAAACATTTCTTGTCGTTGAAGTGATTGCTCTTGCTTCTCATTCTCTTCTTCAAGTTCATCATTCTTTTCAACTATTTTCATGATGATGAACTTGTCTTTGCGGTTGAGATGATCGAGGTTGTAGTTGTCTTCAACTTCAACATCACTCTTATCTTGATCATCTACTTGTGCTTTCTCCTTTTCTTGATCTTTCTTGTTGCTCTTCTTCTTGCTTTTCTTGGCCATGAGACACAAGTGATGAGAATCATGTGATACTAAGGTTGACTCATACTTGGTCGCCACCGAGCTTGAGCATCACTACAAACAGCGACTTGCTGCTCTACTGACTCGGCCATACCAGACACGTCCAGTAGGCATACCAAACACATCCGGTATGTGCAGGTAGACAACAAGTTATGCGCTGCTTGCACTTCTTGTTCCGGCTCTACGCACTTGAGGTCTTGTGAGGCTTCTTCGTTGCATGAAGGCACAATGGACAAATTTTCCATTGACTCGATCTCAAGTGGATCATCACAGTTGGATTTTCCATATAGCTCAACAAGCCTAGTCCAAATAAGATGAGCACTCTCCGAAGGTGGTTGTCCATTGAAGATTGCCTCATCTTGAACCTCTGCACTCAATGTACTCAAAATGACATAATAGCTTGAGCATTGAGTTGCACGCATATCTCTTCCTCTTTTGACAAATTTTTGTAGTTGCTCCAATCAACTATAGGAAGAGGTATGCTTGCATCCACAATATCATCAACAAGAGGACTAATATCCCTAAAAGTATTGAGTACATGAATTGACCAAGGTAGAAAGTTTGAACCATCATTTTGGAGAAGCACCGGCTCCAACTCGATAGGCATCGACATCCTTTTCTCACGATGGTAAAGCTTTAGGTGAGAACCTTGCTCTGATACCAATTGAAAGGACCTAGGATGCCGCCTCGAGGGGGGTGAATAGGCGTTTCTAAAAATTAACACCTTCAAATACGGAAACGATTAGTGTTGGAGTTTCCAAACACTTGGAAACTCCTAATCAAAGAAATAAACCCCTCACGAGTTAGCCAACAGAGAATACAAGGTATAAAGAATATATCTAGAAGCTACAACCCTGCAACACAAAGTTAGAATAGAGAATGAATATTTTCAGCACAGGTACGAAATACTGGACGTGTCTGGTATACACAGTTTTGGCAGAACAGCCCCAAACTTGCTCCTTTCGATTTCTATCTTCAAACCAAACTGTAGGTACCTACTAGAGATGATAAGATACACAGAGAACCTACACAAAAGCTAGAGCAACACAAATATCAAATGAAATGTGAATTGAGACACGATATTTGTTTTACCGAAGTTTGGACTTGTTAGAGTCCTACTCTCCGTTGAGGGGGCTGCGGGCGACCCAATGAAGGTCAGCCCTACAGGGTACCACGAAGGTCACTCTAGCCGGAGTCTTTTCCAACTCCTTTTCTTCCTTCCACTAGTTGATTCCGAGGCGGCGGAATCGGCCATTACAAACTTTCCGAGGCACACCACAATCTCTCGGGTGCTCTCTGGTGACGCCTAACCATCTAGGACCGAAGAGTCCAAGAGTAACAAATGCGAATCATGAAATAGACAATATGCACAAGTGCTCAAGTGGTTGAATTGCTCTCTTTTTTAATTTCTCTCAACCCACTAATGAATTTGGCAATTTGGATCACACACTCATTAAGAGAGGGTTTGGGAGAGTTGGCAAGGCTCAAAAACGTATATTGCAACCAGCAGAATCAGTAGCCTCCAAAGGTGGAGGCTTGGGGGTATTTATAGCCCCTTTGAAAAACTAGCCGTTGCCATACCGGACACGTCTAGTATGACTTACACTGCGCTAACGGTAACTGTGTTAAAGTATGTGAGGTGTTAGAACTCCCGACGAATGTCGAAACTACCGACTATCGGAACTCCTGACTCACGTCAGAACTCCTGATCCTCAGCTCATTTGAAAACTAGCCGTTGGGCTCTGGACTACTATACCAGACACGTTCGGTAGAATACCGAACACGTCTGGTGTGACCAGGCAGTTAACTCTCTAAGTCACTTAGGTGTCAGGATGTTGGAACTCCCAACGATTGCTGGAACTCCCGACTATCGGAACTCCTGACTTACGTCGGAACTCCCGACGAACCAACCTGAGAACACCAAGTATCAGTTAAGCGCAAGACGTCGGAACTCCCGATGATTGCCGGAACTCCCGACCGTCGAAACTCCCGACTCACGTCGGAACTCCGGACGAACCAACCCAAGAACACCTAGTATTTTACTGTGGCTGGGCAAATATCGGACACGTGCGGTATCAATACTAGACACGTCCGATATTGCCAGACCAGCAAGAAACAAGTTAGCTCTTTTGTCTCTCAAACACTCAAAACTCACATGGGTTAGCATGAGCACTTATGAATGATTATCTATCAACATGATGCATCCCTCTTAAAAGAACGACATACCTATTAAACTCAAGATCAAAAGAAAAATGAATTTATACCGCTTGAGTTGATCTCTTTTTGAATTGATGCCATCTCTTTCAATCTTCATCAAGTAAGGGTGCCAACATGTTGATATTGATCCTTTCACTTGAGCATATCCATCTTGAGCATGTGACGTGATTCCATTCATCAAATATGAATAACTCAAAATGCATCAAGTCACTTCCAACACTTTGTCCAATATAGATTTGATCCTCCACATTAATATGACCATCTTAGCTTGATTAGTACCTCAACTAAATGCAAGTACTTTCTTATTCACCCTAGCTAGGTTCTTCGGCCACTAAGCCGTCGCTTGTCCTTCACCCTTGCTTAGTACCCCAAAACCTTTCCTTGCTATCTTCACCATCTCAAGCCATCAAGTCACATCTTGTGTTGAATCATCCATTTATTTATATTGTTATCTTTTTCATTTCAATTTAGCAAGCTTCAAATATGAGACCACTCCATATGTAATCCCTCATGTATCATTAATTAATTCTTATCATGCTTGCTTTCACATAGTACATGGAAATCTCACAATAAATAAGTCTTTGTATGAATTCCATTTGCATTGTTGTCTTGTGCTTGAACTAGATTGTTTATACAATATCACATTATCTTGGCTTTCATTAAGTACCTGTGAGATAACCTATTACCTGTCCACACTTAGCAAATGGGTTAGACCTTTAATCACATTGTCATTCAATCATCCGAAACCCACTAAAGGGCTAGATGCACTTTCAACTTAGCAACACACAAAGCAAAGCAAGATGAAGCAAACAATTTTAGGTATAAACACAGATTCTGAACAGCAGCACCACAGTCACTTGTTTTCAGCATACCCAAAGTTCTAGGCATGCAAAAAGTGTGATCCTAGACTTTCTGGAAAGCTTAGGAAATTGTCTATAACTTTGTTATTCATACCAAAAGCTAATTCACAGGTTAACATGATAAAATATGCCAATATTTCAGGTCTACACAGACAAGGATAGAAAACTGACGGTAACTTCAGAGATGCATAAGTGGAGTTCTAGACATTTAGTAAATATGATTTTTAACTTTATGGAAATATTATTAAGTTATCTATATCTTTCTTATTATCATTTTAAGATGATTCTATAGCTAACAAGGTCAAACAACACCAAGAAGGCATCTCTGTGCAGACTTGGGACAGAATCTTCCATTCCACTTTGGACAGCTATAACTTGAGTTCTAGACCACCAAAAAGGGTGTTCCTAGACATTTTGGAAAGGTTAACAAAATCAATACAACTCTTATATTATCACCAATACATTATTCAAAGCTTATCTAAGCAAAACAACACAATCTTTGAGATCTGCACAGATCTCATGCAAAACCTGATAGGGTACTTGTAAAATCTATAACTCTCAGATCTGTTGCGCTAAAGTCATGAAACTTTAGGACAAGGAAGGTAAGAGAGTTATCTACAACTTTTGTATTCACCACATCGACAGAAAACATCATTATCACCATGAAATTAATTGCTTAACCAAAACTATACATGCAGCCCAAACAACAGAGGCATACTGCATTCATCTATCATTTAGTTGCTACAAACTAACATATTCTTGACATATATGCTACCCCAAACATCTTGGAATCATATTCAAACAATCATAGCATGTAGGAATATCTACTAGAAGCATCACATGGCAATAAATACATGTATATGCTCACAACATTGATGCTCTACTTTAATAATGCAACATATGTATTATTTTTAGTACTATATGAGAACAACTAGTTTGGGGCTGAGACTTTTATGAGTGGTAGATGTTATGAAAACATGGCTATTGCACAAATTTCATATGCTCAGGTTTTATAATTTAATTGCTATGAAAAAGACAAATCTTAATTATTAATAAACATGTGAGAACAAGATAAATCTAAAGATCATTATTTTCTATAAACATATAGCCATATTAGGGTTTCTTAGGCCATATTATCACCATGCAAGGGCAAAGGAACCACATTTCACATTTTTGCATATATAAATTATTTATAAGCCATTTAAAATCATTTAATAAGCATTAAACAAGTTAAATCAATAACTCAGTCATAAGGTATCCAATAAGCATGAAATTTTTACCAAAGCACACATATGACATAACTAGCATACCATAAAAATTTCACAGAAATTGGAGCACCACAACTTTAGATATGAATTTATTCCCAGAAAACCCTAATTAAACTAGATAAATAAAAAAACACAAACCTTCTACTAAACCATGTCATATTATGATTCCACTGCATTGATCTACTCACAAGTATTCCAAATCATCTTCATTTGCTAATTTTGGATTTTTCTACAATTTACTATGATTTTCCAAAGTTTTAGCCAAATAAAAGCAATAAAGGAAAACACATTTGCACCGAGGCCCCTGAACTTCCATGAAAACAAATTCCAGTGAAAAGAATCTCCTAGGCACTATTCACTTGAGTAATAGGATTCACAACTGGACCCACCAAAAAGCTTCTATTCGCATTTTGGCCCTCCATCTTCATCGACCAGATTCGGTGGGGCAGTCGGGCTCGGGGGCGACGCTGTCCGGGAGGTACCGGCTGTGGGTGGCACTGGCTAGAGGGCGGTGGCCTGGCCCATGGGTGGCCAAGGAAGGGGGCGGCCGAGCCAGCGGCTGACTGTTGCGGCCTAGCCACAAAAGCAGCAGCGACAGGACGACATTGGCGACGGCGCTGCAAGGAAGGGAAAGGAGAGGGCCAGCACAGCTAGGGTTACGGCGGTGCGTGCGTGGTGTGGCTAGGCACTACAATGGAAAAGGAGAGGGAGTAGCGCCTATAGCAGCAGCGGTAGCTTGAGCTTCGGATCTGCCATGGCGATGGCGAGCGCTCGATGGAGGGAGAGATAGGCAGAGCGTGAGGGAGAGAGAAGGGAGGGCAGAGGGAGTGAGGGCGAGTGAGCTAGGGCTCGGTGCCCACTCTAGGAGGACATAGAGACACAGTAGGGAGGCAAGCGCACACGTCGGCCATGGTGGGGGCATGGCCGGTGCATGGGTGACACATCGGCAAAACATAGAACACCTGGCGGGCAACGGTGCGGGTGAGGTGGGCACCAGTTTTGGGCCTCCTACGGGCCTAATTGGCAAACGAGCCTTAAACGAAGTTTGAACATCTCTGAATACTCTACAACTTTGATTAAGGGTAGATTTCCATTAGAGCCATGGATTAGGAGATAATTAGGTCCAAAGTTGACACTGTTAGCGGTTTAAACGGAATTAAGCTTTGCCTGGTTGGGTCCCAATTTAACTGGGCAAACTTGGTCAAACTGAGTCGAAATTTTTCTGAGCTCTTCTCCAATGAATTATGTCCAACTTTGATTTTTGAGTCAACTCAAGTTACTTAACAAAATTTGGAGAATGCGACGTGCCAACCAAATTGCTACTAATCCAGACTTTCTAAGTCTGAAAAATAGCCGTAGATTCGATACTCGAGCACCTAGTTGACTTGCTTCCAAATTGGTTTGGCTCTTGGTCCAAGAACAAAGTTTGCAGAGCACAAACTGAACCACAACTTTCATTAAAGGATCAAGGTTTGGATCAGCTTGGTTTGCAAGATATAAGGCTCCAAAGTGTGGTACACGAAACTGAAACTGAGACTTAGTTAACTCCTAGAAACAGTTAGCATTTGCTGCTTTTGAAACTACCTTTGGATGTCCAAACATGCTCCAAAATTGATGATACTTGTTTTGTTGTTTTCAACACAAAGTGTACTTCAAATCATATTAATGAATTAAATTGAGCTGCCATCTGAATTTGGAAGATAAAATGTCACAAACATATCAACTCACAGCTGTCAATCAGGGACAAATATTTCAGAGGGGCTAAAACAGCACTGCATTCAAATTTGAGACCACTATATGAGACACTTAGAAGTTGAATAAGGTCTTGGTCCAAACATAAAGTGTGTAGCACTCCACTTAGGCTTCAACTTTTATTTAAGGTCAAACTTCATATCTAGTCCTGAGATCATTGTTTCATCTTGGTCAAATAAGCATCACGATAAAGCTTAAATTGTCTTTTTTGATCCATTGAAGCATTTTCTGGACATTTGCTCAACATGAACCCTTCATAACTTTTGTTCCTGACTTTAAGTAGAGTTGTTTAAGCAAGGTTGCAAGGTTTGATTGACATCCCATGTTCCCATTCACCTGATGAAGCAATTCAAGAAAGGTTATAACCTATCATCTCATGTGACTTCTTGGCTTCAAACTTCATGAAACTTTTCCACTGGTCAAGATGGATGCATGTTGATGTAATGTACATGAATTAAGAATGTTTAACATTACTCTTGCATAATCTTAACAAGGGTCCGCATATAAGCAAAGTGTATTGTCCAAGTCCAAGTTGTGGTTCATTTTCATAGGTTTGACTTCGGCACCTTCATCATCACTTTAAAATTATGAACTAGAGATCATGATCATGACTTGACATATCCTACTTAAGTCCAAATTTGCTGCTTAACTCGTGACTAACACCTGGAGTGTTACATGCTGGGCCCATAAATCTTGGGCATGTCGTGTCTGGACTGGTTCTCATCCAAAGGTCCGCGCTTATACATTGAATTGGCTACTAATAAGCCAGGCTAAATTTTGGTCATCAAATTGGTGAGCCATGGTTTTGGCTAGTTTTACCTACCACAATAAACTAACATGGCTAGATGAGAGAGCTGCCAAAGGTGGTCTATTCCGTTTCCCTAACCAAGAAATTACTATATTAATAATGGCTTTGAGATTTTTTCTACAAAAATCTCGCCATGTCCGATGCACTCATGCTGCGTCACCCTCCGACATATTTAAGTTTTTCATGTGGATAAAAGAACAAATAAAGCATTATATTTTCTTAGATATTTGAAATCTTGATTAATTTTAGTTAAGTAACAACAAATTTTGTTAAATAAAATATTGTTTTCTAAATTGTTTTATGAATTGCACTATAATTTGCTTACTACACTCATGCAGTTGCATTTGAGTTTTTGGTGCATGATATACTCTCTTCATCCAAAAATAAATATATTTTTGGCTATCTATCTAGACAAGCATTTACCTTGATGCATAGCTGCAAGTGCACCTATTAGGTAGTATTGCCTAAGAGCAACTCCAACAGAGTCAATATTGCCTGTTGTGAACACTGATTTGATGATTCTAGCGACAAAACCTCCTCAATGACATTTATTTCTGGTTCTCCATTTCCCCCCAAACGCTATCTTGGCATTTGCGCCCAGTAGATTTCCCGAGTAGACTCTGTTCGCCATCCCCAACTTCCCGCGAGTGCATCCCTCTCCCACACGTTCCTTCCTCTTCCCACGCGCGCCGCTCACCCTCTCTCCCATGCACACGCCTTTCCTTGCCTTATGTTCCCACATTCGAGCTCCTTGAAATCACACCCTATTGATCCATAATATTTGTTGTCATGGTTTATTCTGTTTTCCTAACCAAGAAATTACTATATTAATAATGGTTTTGACATTTTTCAAAAACACAAAAAATCTCACCATGTTTGATGCACTCATGTGTCACCCTCCGAAATATTTAAATTTTTTATGTGGATAAAAGCACAAATAAAGCATTATGTTTTCTCAAATATTTGAAATCTTGATTAGTTTTAGTTAAATTGCAATGAATTTCATTAAATAAAATATTGTTTTCTAAATTAATTTATGAATTACAGTATGTAATTTTTTGAATTCACAGTGATATTCTCTCTTAGTCTGAAAATAAATATATTTTTGGCTAGCTATCTAGACAAGCGTTTATCTTAATGCGTAGGTAGAAATGCATATATTTTTGTGATGGAGGTACTATTGCCGAAGAGCAACTCCAACAGTGCCACGAACCCGATTTGACAATTATGGCAACAAAACCTCCTCAACAGCATCTCTTTCTGTGTTTCTAGTTCTCCATTTCCCCATATCCGCTATCCTAGCATTTGTGCTCACCAGATTTCCCGAGCGAACAACACTCACCATCCTCATCCCAGCAAGAGAGTCCCACGAGTGCATCCCATCTCTCTCGCGCTCCCCCGCACGCGCCGCTCCTTGCCCCCTATTCTTGCATTCGAGCTCCTTGAAATCACACCCTCCTGATCGGAATCGGCCATCCGCACCATGGGGAAAACCCAATTGCACTGGCCCTATTCGTTGCCTGTAACCCCGCCGGTAGATGACAAGATTCCATGCTCAATTCGGCAAGCCACGGGTGGCAGCAACATGAGCAGCCATCCTTGGATTGGTTGCAAAATGCCAGGGTAGCCTCCTGCTGGTCTCGGTGTCCTACGTGCATTGATCCCCTTTCCCAAGATGACTTTCGGTGCGGTGAGACCTTTTTTGTATTTTTGAACTGTAGGAATGTCAATGATTGTTATACTTTTGAGACCCAGTTATCTAATACGGAGTATGTTTATGTTAGTAGTGATCCAATTTAGCCAGTGCAATTTGTTTAGGAGATAATAAGGTAGATTGGCTGCCTATTCAAGTTATCAATGTTTTGTGGACTAGATGCAATTGTTAGAGATAGATTTTGCTACTTGAAAAATCCCTGATTGCACGTAGAGCCTTGATTTTGCAATTTGATAGTAGTGCTGGCTATTTAACAAAAAAAGAATACATCTTTTGATGAAAATTTCAGAGCAAAACTATTTGGTTTACTAGTTCTGACAAGTGTTTTCATCAAAGTAGTTGCAACTTGTATGTACAGGCCTGTCAATTTATGGGCCTGGAGCGAGGCTAGAAAAATGGGCCCTTCATTACAATTATAATAATATTATGCCTAAAAATTCTATTCATCTCTGTTGTTTTTTTTCGCTTTTGAATGCGTGTTTTTAGGCAACATGAGAACACTAGAAATTTAGAAATTAGTGAGTACTGTCATACTAGATTCAGTCACGTTAAAATAAAAATGAGTGTTAGAAAATTACCAAGTCTTTTTTTGTGGCGAGAGTTACCAAGTCGAGAACAGAGATAATAATTATTCACTGCCCTCGCTGCACCATCAGGGATTTCCCAATCCCAAATTAGAATCTCAGAGGAGTCTTTGTATTATCACTACCGGAAACGTTAAATTTGCCGAGTGTTTTTATGTTCGCCGAGTGTATTCTATCGGGCACTCGGCAAACAAGTGATTTGCCGAGTGCTTCCCTAAAAACACTCGGCAAAAAAAAACACTCGGTAAAGAGGAGGTTTGCCGAGTGTCAAAAAAAAAACACTCGTCAAAGAGGGGGTTTGCCGAGTGTTTTTTTATTGACACTCGGTAAAGAAATAAAATCTTTTTTTCTGGGAAAGAATGAGCAGAAAAAAATGAAAAAAAACCTTTGCCGAGTGCCCAGATCTAGGACACTCGGCAATGGAAAAAAATCTTTTTTTCTATGAACGAAGGAGAAGAAAAAAAATGAAAAAAAAACTTTGTCGAGTGCCCAGATCCAGGACACTCGGCAAAGGAAAAAAATATTTTTTTAGAAAAAAAGAACAAAAAAAAAATGAAAAAAAGTTTGCCGAGTGCTCGGATCCAGAACACTCGGCAAACAAAATTTAATATAAATCCGCCGCGCCTCCTCTCTCCAAATCCGCCGCGCGCCCTCTCGTGAAATCCGCCGCGCCTCCTCTCTCCAAATCCGCGGCGGCGCCCTCCCCCCTCCTGGCGCGGCCCTCCTCTCCCCCGGCGCGGCGTGGCGTGGCCCTCCTCTCCCTCGGCGCGCTCTCCTTCCCCGGCGGCGTTAATATTTTGTCCTTGACATTGCTGTAGTTGTTTGAATGGGCAAGGCCTAGGAGAGAAGGGATGATTTAGGCTTTGAATAAGATCAGTGGCGGAGCTCGCAGTCAGGGGGGGGGGGGGGGGGGGGGGGGCAATTACTTACCGTGTACCGGCAGTTACCTTGGATTACCGCGTTATAGCAGTTACCTTGCGGTTACCTCGTTATGGCGGCACTGGTGAGCGACGGAGCCTGTTGCGTCGCCAAGCAGTTGGATGAGACTTGTGTTGTTTGCGATCAATAGTTCAAGATCATGAAGGCTTGTGTTTGATTCTAGTTCTAGACTTCTAGATAGAGCACTACCATACAATTGTCGCTTGTTTGAACATCATTCGAATGAGCTGAACTCTTCAAAAAAAATTCTTGGGCAAGGGGGCGCCGGCGCTCAGGTTGGCCGATGGGTAGCTCCGCCAGTGAATAAGATGGTATCTATAGGCGAAAACAAATAAGGCATGTACAATAGGATAGGCAAAACAAAAAAGTGAAAAACGATGTGTTGCAAATTGGGCCTCAATTGGTTCAGGAAAAAATGCATTGGGCCTCAAACCTAATCAAAATGGAAGCACAAATCTTCCCATATATGCAGTCAACATGGCCCCCAAATGTTAGTCACTTTTTACTTCCAAGACGTCCGCTTGCAAACGTGCCACAGCTTTAGGATGTGATATTTACTAAGATTTACCATTTTTATTGTGTTTGGTGATGATGATTAACGTTTAGGTTATGTTAGGATCCTCTAATTAGTAATAGTAAGATAAGGTTCTAGGTATTTGCGGATCAAAGTTTATGCGTTGTCTGTGGTACTGTTACAATTATATATACTGCTATATATATTGTAGCACCGAGTTGTGCACATGTGCTGTCGCACCGTTGTTCGTTCGAGCCATACAGTGCTACTTCATCCTCCTCTTCAGCTCACACTTATACCCAAACACTTGATTCACTTATTTTTATGTGGTTATATCAGAATATAAGTTAAAAGTAGCGGGATTTCAGCCAACTAATAACCGCCCACTGGCCAGCTGTGAATAACCATTGGGCAACAAACTCACCACTATTAACACTTCTGTATCAGGGGCGGGCGCTTTTCTCCACTAAGAGCAATGGATGTTTTTTATATGTGTGATGAGCAAATATCAAATTTATCTTTTAGTTCCCAGCTTCTCATAGCTTCTACCACTACCTAGAAAATCCTTTCTAGGGGCGGCCGGTAACGTTCTGTAGGGGCGGTTTTGCCAGCCGCCCCTATGAAAAGGTGGCTACAAATCGATTTGTAGGGGCAGCTGGTGTTACTAGCCGCCCCTACAAATCAATTTGTAGGGGCGGTTGGTACTGTAGCCGCCCATACAAATCGATTTGTAGGGGCGGCTGATAACACCAGCCGCCTCTGCAAATCAATTTGTAGGGGCGGCTACAGTACCAACCACCCCTACAGTACAATTTCCCGTTAAAAAAAAATCAAATTTACAATTCAAATTCAACCAATATATATATATATAATTCAAATCAAGCATACTAACAATCTACAAGTGCCGTCACAGATGCCATGTCTGATGTCTCGTACTCCTACCGTCTACCAACTGAACCATGGCAGCATCCTCCAGCCGGCTACAGAGTGCCGAGGCAGCGCCAGTGATCCTCCGTGAAGGCCACGTCGCGGTGGCGGAACGCGGCCTCGGCAGACACGAGTTGCACGTCGCGGTGGCTTCTTCTTGGCAAGTCACAGACCTGATAGGCATAGGAGTCAACTATCAGAAAGGAGAACATGATAGATCTATAGGCAGTAGGGACAAACATCTCTATAGCCACACTTCCTACAAAATACATGAAATCATCAAGAACTATCGATTTTTATACATGAAAATCTTGCTTCTTATGGGTTGAAAACATGTGCCACCTCGCACATTCTCACTACACATATACAAGTAACCAAAGTATAAAGTTCTGAACTGCAGATAAGCTGCAGGCTGTGCACCTCCACCCTACAGATACCACATTGACTATGTAGAGTCCGAACTTATAGAAGGATTTGAAATACAGTTGGTCAGCTTGCATTGGGGACAAGCAAGCAAGAACTAGTGGTTTTAGCAGAAGGATGCAATCCTCATTCACTTGCATCTTCTCTTACGAAGCAAGCTATGGATTTGAAGTTTGCCGAAATTATCTAGACAGGCTTCAATTTTTCAACAGGAATTTTACATACATAGCTAAACTCAACTCGTGTTTTTTAAGCACCTCAATTTCACAGTAGTAGTGAAAGCTTCAATTTTTCAGCAGGAATTTTACATACTACATAGCTAAATAGTTTATTAGCATAGCCTACTTTGCATGCTCATGCCATTGATGCCAAGGAAGTTGACTACAGTTTTCAACTGGATTTTTATTTATAATATGTCAAATTTCAGACTAAGTATGGACAGCTATGCAGATGCCAAACTATTAAATACTGAGATATGCATCTTCAAGAAAGATGTGAGTGAATAAACAAATGATAGAAAGATGCCAAACAATCATTCATGTGCAGCTCTAAAATTTCAACCAAGATGGAAATCATTATTATAAAGTAAAGCATTAATACATCCCTGCTACATACTATGTCATCCAGTATACGGTCTGAGCCAGATGCAATGTCTGCAGTACAGCAAAAAATTCAGAGAGATAACTACCCAGCACAAAAAAAAGAAGCAATTTCCTGGAGACTGTCAATGTTGTGCAGTCACATTTTACGCTGAAGGTTCCCAGTTATTGAAACTAATCTTCAGAAATAGCAATTCCACAAACGGAATTCCCAGTTAATAATATAGTGGCTGAATTTATGTGCTTCTTAATAAAGTCGAACACCTGCGATCTGCCAATGGGCCAATAGAAGTTTCTCTGTGAGGAAAACAAAAGGAATACATTGGTAATAACAATTTAAGAAAGAAATCTTCGGTCTCTAATTACACATAATGAAATGCTACTAGCTAAAAGAAATCTTCAGTCTCTAATAGCTAACTACATATTGATTTCATCCCCAGCCGGCAAATAAGCAACCATCTTGTTAGTATTTATTTATCTTGGTATACAAGGCAGCACACAAACATTTGATTTGTCACATGTAATAAGAGTCACTGAAGACATTCTTAAAAATATGCACGCCAATAGAAAGTTCACTCTGTAGTACTTGAATGCAGTCTGCATTCAACATTCAGTCATCATTATCTAATTTTAGAATACTGAAACATCAACCAAGCCATCACTATCTGCTTGAGAATACTGGATTCACTACTTCTAGTAATTATGGGCAAAGAAACATGGATACTTACCCACCAGCACCTGTACTTACGCCACTTCTCGGAATTCCATCAAACACTTGGGCTGCATCCTGTACGAACCTTCCTTCCTTGGTATTCATCTGAACCACCGGCACACCACCACCACAAAACACGAAATCAACAAGCGAACAACCAAATCAGGCATCTGTATGTGCGAAAGGTGGTGGGAGAGGACCGGATCTGAAGGAATGTGTACCTCGCCATCGCGCCATAAGGGTACCTCGGCCGCCGTTGGAGGGAGGAGCTCAACCTGTGCAGACCTAGACGGACCTCTGATGTTGGGGCAATGGTGGGACGCGACGGCCGGAGCAGTAGGGTCGCCGGGTTGGGTCGGGCAACGAACCACCTCCTCCCCCCTCCGCTTGTGCCTCGCCTACAGGATGTGTGGCGGCGACGTCCACAGATGTGGATCTGGGCAGCCGCTAGTTGAGATGCGATGCGACGGTCCGACTTTGATCTGCTGCCGGTGAAGGCGACCTTGTGGGCGGCGGCGCGGCTAGGGACTGGGGAGGAGCCGTGACTCTGTGAGGGCGGCGGTGCGCATGTGCGGTAGAACAGGGCCGGTGCGCCGGGTTTGGCCGTGCCGGGGGGCGCCGCCGCCGGAGGGGAGCCCGTGGGGACGGCCGCTGACGGCGCCGCGGGGGGTGCGGCCGTGGGGAGGCGAAACCCTAGGCTCCCCCGTGGGGACGGCCGTGGAGGTCGCGTCGAGAGGGAGAGGGAGAGGGAGCGAAGGGGAGAGAAAGAGAGGGCGACGGGCCGGGCGAGGCAAACCGAATTTTATTGTGGTTCGGTATTTGCAGGGCGGTCGGTGATTCAGACGCCCCTACAAATGGACACAGCAGGGGCGGCTGGTATTATCAGCCGCCTCTATAAATCCGATCTATTTGTAGGGGCGGCTGGTCTCTAGGCTACCGAACATGTCACTGTAGGGGCGGCTCCATCACCGGCCGCCCCTACAAAAAAATTGCCTCGTTGCTACAAAACGTTTTTTGCATACTGTACAATCGTACTCTGTATGCCACTTGTCTTTTGTAGTCGCCTGATCTTAATTAGTTTGCCTATGTTGCCTTCTATATAGAGCTGAGTAGTTGACATGGTTTGCTGTTAGATGATGGTTAGCCTCTACTTATGGGTCCATGTATATGGTCGTGAACCCATCTACTAATATATTTCCCCCTTGATTTCAAGCACTAGGCATTTCAGTGGGAAAAAATTCAACAAACCTATCTATATATCACAGAAGATCAACAGATGCATCGTGACAACGTTTTATTTTGCATGATGCTCTAGCATCTTGAAACTCTGTGAAATTTCTGTATTGCAGTATTGGGAGTTCAATGATCCGTCATTCAGAAAAGTGAACCCTTTTACTGCTCTTCGTCAGCCAAAGATGAACTAATTTGAGGCCAACGTCTGTCTAAGTAACACTGAATTAGTATGCATGTGGAATATTAACATTTGTGTGAAGACCTTGTATCTGTTTTGTCTAATATTCCTAAAAAATAGGAGAAGTTGTTTTGCAACATTTCTATAATACCTTGGAGCTGTTCGGCTGATGGTTTCTGCGACTGATAAACCGGCTGAAGCTGATTTTTGTGAGAGAAAAATACTGTTTCATTTAGGGTCTGTTTGGATAGATATTCGGCCTTTGAATTTAGAATTGGTATTGGCTAGCTTTGAATATAGTTGTTGGGATATGGTTAATAACTCCGAACTGGAATTCGAGCCCAATATTATATACCAAGTGGCATTCACTATACTTGGACCCCTATTCTTCAATACCGAGCCATGTCCCTCTATATTGCTTTGCATTGATCAGACTGACCCACCACCAGGGCCCTAACACTCCACTGCCCGACCCACCACCAAGGCCCTAACACTCCACTCCACCAAAACTAATTTGTTATTGAATCCTGTTCAAATTCTATGTCCATAAATATCTATATCCAAACATACCCTAAAGGGATTCGGTTTTGTAGTAGAGAAGCGACTTTTCTGGAAGAGTGAGAACTGAAACCGTTTGGGAACGAGCCAAAGAGGCCCTCACTAGCAACCCGTTGGAACTAACACATCTAGTTAGAACACATGGAAAATATATAAAAAAGCATTAATCAACTATAAACAAGTTGCAACCAATTGCGGGACGAGCTGCAACAAGAAGTCACCATAAGAGTATGAGCTTGTTTGGTAGAGCTCTGTATGATTTTGATTCTCTATGATAGCTGATTCTGTGAGGGAAGTGATTATATGGCTAAAAGTTATTCTCTTTGATTTCTTAGCATAAACTCTCCAAATCATGATGGAGAATTATTTCAAAGAACCAGGAGGAACTACTTTTTTTTTAGCTCACAAGCTCTTAATTTATTTCACAGAATCACTTCATGGAATCTGTAGAAGAATTACTTCTCTCTAAAAAGCTATTTAGCAGAGATTCTTCTGAATTTAGCAGAGAATCAGCTCTGAGAGCTCTGCCATGAAAAACACACATGATATATATATATATGTTCATGTTTTCAAATGGCCCGCAATTGGGTAGGTAAGATATCACATCTAATAAATTATACACACACCTTTTTTTAGTTATAAAAATATACCTTATATCGTCCCCTTATCGGAGACTGGGTCCTGATTATGGGCCTTTGGGTCCTGTTTGTGAGCCTGTCCACCAGTAGCCATTGCCGTTGCTGCAGCAGCAGCTACAGTTCCCTCTCATTCTCAAGTCTCAACGTGCAGTAGGCTCAGCAGCAGGTACAAGCTACAGTCTTTTCGTCGGCAACGATCCAGTGCCACTACTTTATATTACAATATATATCTGATATACATCCTAATAGCCTGCACTCGGTTCAGAACTAGCTAGGGAGCTGGACTTTGAAGGGAAGAAGCTTAGTGGCGAGTCTGAAGGTACGCATATGTGTTCTTGTTTCTAGAAAAGTTGAATTCCCTTTTTTGGCCTTAAATCGAGGACTTTGCCTGGCTTGAGAATTTGACTCAATTCTAGGAGATTCGGTTAGGACATGGACTTTAGGAATTTGGACGTATAGCTCAGGAGCCTGCCACTGCCAGCTCCGATTTTGAGTACGTCTAGTGACCGCCGCGCCCGGTGGAAGTTAATCGACGAGCTGCCGCCGCCGACTTCCCGCTCCGCCATGTGATACGCGCAGCTTCTCTTGGATTGCGATTTGGATGTGGCGGTCGCCGGCCGGGCCATTTTCATTCCAGTCGCCGGCGCCCGGCGGAGGCCGAGTTCGCCTTCGCCGCTCTCCGCGGCAGAAGCAATGGAAACTCATTGCTGGTGATGGCTTCATGGGCGCATCGCCTGCGTGTTCCCTGTGCAACGGCGTGCAAATGCAAGTGGTTCCGGTGGGTTTTATTCTACTAGACATATGCCCATGCGTTGTACGGGGTCACAAGTTTTTGCCACGCCTATGACGACGCACGTGGCTTACGGCTTAGACGATCATACACTTGTGTGGCCTCACCAACTTGCGCACATGCAGGTTTCATGTGGCCACGTCAAGAAGAATCCAGCTCTCAAAACCATGGGCATGCTTGGTTTCGTGTGGACCTTGTGTGGCCTCACCTACCTGCGCAGATGCATGTAACAAGAAAATTGCCCGCTCAAGCGAGCCATTTTGCCTCTCCCTCAGGAGCAAGCTAAACCTTGCCCGAACAATCCCCAAAAACTTGGGCCGAAGAACCAAACACACATCCTTAATCGCTATCCTTGCTCGGTAAAGCATCACAATGCATGGCGAAGGATACAAGGAGGCCAATCTCTCAACGCATATAGTTTTTCATGAGTCCCACAACACTAATCGCTATCTATCAGTCATATTTTGGGCCTGTATGATATAACTTCACCGGTGGAGCTGTTTTTTTCGGCTTCAGCTCCATGGCAGCTCTGGGATGAAGTGAAGCTGTTATTATAGTGGATAAAAAGGATAAAATGTCTAAAATGCCCTTCTCTTTTTTTCTTCTGTTTTCCTTTCTTTTTTTTTTCTTCTCCGCTCTTATCCTTTACCGTCCCTTATCCTCGCCGAAGTAACTTCTTGTGTACGAACGGTGATCCCTGAAGCCTAGGTCCGCGCGCCTCAGCGCCACAACATCGTGAAGCTCCGCGCGTCAGCGTCATGGCGATCTCGCAGTCGTGCGGCCCGATGCCCACGCCCGCGCTCCGATGACCGTAGCCATGTGTCCATGCCCGGCAGCCGCGCCCGGCAACTCCTTCTCCATGCCCAGTGGCCGTGGCTGCGACTACCTCGACGGCAGCACCCGACGGCTTCTTTCTCTGCGTCTGTGACAGCGACCGTCTTCCCCGCGCGCGTAGCCACGCTCACGTCAGGGGCAAATTCGCCCAGGGCGCACAGATCTGAGCAGGGAGCAGGGCGACGCGCCTCTGGGAGCGCTACCAAACGGTGCCGAGGCGAGCTCTTGTGTCTGTGTGTATGCGCACGGATCGTATTCTATTTCTGTATTTCACGGGAGGGAGAGAACTGAGATGGACTCGATCCAGCGTCCGGCGGGCGCGCGCGCGAAGATGTGTTGGACGAAAGCCCTTCTTATTTTTTTGGTGTAACAGATTTAAATTTAATATACACTGCTTTTTCCAACAGATACTTAGAAATATAATGTTAAAATGGTAGAAGAGTAAAGGTGCTCATTATTAGAATTCGTAATGAAGCTTCAGGGCAAAAAAACTATCAATAAAGGTTTTGTTCTCACTAATTTATTGAATGGTCATAATATTTAATTTTTAATTGCTCTATACCGCAACGAAAACCGAATCGTTGCTTTTAATGGTATTCTGTTTCCATGATTTAAAATTATGGAAGAAAAGCTTATTTACTGGCAACTAATAATTGGGTTGCCAGAATTTGTTTTAGCAAAAAATAGAAGAAAAAATGGCACATGGCTTGGATCTTGAACCCATGACCTATTTTTTTGGTGATAAAGTGTTGTTTTACTTTTGCATCCGGTTTTAAGAACAAAACTAGATACACACCATATGTGAGCCCAGGATGTCAAATCTCACATATAGCTACAAATAAGGGTAATATCAAAAGACAATGCTTAAATATATAGCGTATTAGTATAAAGATTATTACCTCAGAGTATAGACAGCGGAAAGATAACTCTGATCTTCAGGCAAAGACTCCAAATCCACAGGGACAATTGACTGGTTGATCACAAGCCTAATTCCTCCAAACTCTAGCATTCAGCAAGCGTAAGTACATGTCGTACTCAACAAATATAACATGGGGTTCATGAAGCTCAAAAGGCTAACACTGATTTAAACTGTGATTAGCTTTTAATTAGTCATCTTTTAGCAATTGAGTAGCAACAAGTTAATCCACAAGCCCACTTAAGCACATGATTAGGTAAACATGAATAATAAATAGCATAAACAGTAATAATTAATGAGCATCTTCATCATCCATATCATTAGTGTTCATTATCATTAACCATTAGTGATCATCTATTCCGTAAGGGTTCCAAGGCCGCTCGTGACCGTGAGCACGACTGATATACCAGTTTTACACTCTGCAGAGGTTGTACACTTTCACTGTGAGTCATGATTTACCCTTTCGTCCGAGGTAGCTAATCTCTTGACTCACTTCCAAGGAAGGTCGGCAGGGTTCACTATGAAGCCTTTCAAAAGTTTGTCTAACAAGTTATGGCCATTATATTCACTCGACAAACAGATGTAGAGCCCGCCTTCCTGATGGCACAATGACACGCAGCCTATACTCAAAGGGACAGAGGCTGCACTATACCCGACTCATCAAGCCATTCTTACACCAATAAAGGTAACAACTAACAAGCTAGAAAAGGTCCTCATACTGAGCAAAAGCCAGAGCCATGTAGCTCTCATAGCTGTACTGTAAGTCCCGGATGATCATTTACAGATAAGTGTTTAGGGAGAGAAATCTAGAGCACCATAAAATAGCCCAATGCTCTAGCCCCCTTGTTCCATGTTGCTAAAAATCATTTTTAATGTTTATTGCATATACTATTAGTCAAGTTACAAAATCATGGTTGTAGTGGAGCACTAGCATCATACTATCCAATGCAATAACCCATAGGTGACAAGGCACATGGTACAAAGTACTAGAAAATCTTTAGTGGCAGTCAAGGTAGACACATGCAGTATGAATTAAATGATTAAAGATGTATAGGACAACAAGGAAGATCCCATGCTATACTTGCCTTAAACACTGATCCTTCGGTAAGCTTTAATCTGCAACGTTTTTCTTCTTCTTCTTCTTGATCGCCACGTATCGTATAACTCACCGACTGGACAAGATTATAAAGCACCACACAAGCATCCATGCAATCATACACGAAGCAAACAACAGATCTAAATTAGAACAGTACACCAAACATAAAATCAAGATGAAAAGTTTATAAAATGAATCTGTCTCACTACGAACACACAGACGCGAAGAGCACGCTAATCAGAGCTACGGTTGGAAAGATACAACTACCGAAAGATCTACTCATAAAACTATTAGCTTCATGTGTTTTAATTATATAAAAACATATATAGGATATTTTATAGATAATATCAATTAAGTCAAATTTAGATTTAAAATATAATACCAAAGTAAAACAAATCATATTTTATTTATAAAACCCAGTTGCATAATTGTTATTTAAGATATGATTCAAACCATGAAATTCCAGTATTAGTGACATGATAAACACTGTTACTAACACGTAGATGTCGTTGCTATGAATCTAACGCAACTTGAATGGGCTAAAATGGAGGTAAAACAGAGAAGTTATGGCTAAAACAAAATCAGTGGCAAATCAGTAAATAACTGAAAACATATTTTGTATCTAAACCGACAAAACTACGCTTTCCAAAGAAGAAAACGGATTCTGAAAAAGTGCTATGTACTGCGGGTTTGATATTAGATAACGTAGGGGTTATTATGCAAAAACAACAGCCGAAGAGGTACGGGCTCATCTGAGCCGTTGGATCAGGTTTGAGTGGCACAGATTAGATGGGAGAGGGACAACGTGGCCGGCGTCGAGCCCCAGCGGCGTGCTCGCCGGAGAAAACAGGGGAGGTCGCCGACATGCTTCGATCTTGGCGTTCCGGCCACTGTTCGGTTCGGGGAAAACTCGAGGAGCAAGAATAGAAGGAGGAGAACATGATGGAGGGATCGGTGGTAACCGCTATGGTACGGGATGGACGCGGGGCTTGACATGGCGGCTCAGTTTGCCAGAGAACATACGGCGAGCTATTTCTGGCAACAGGGAAGGAGGGAGAGGGCACGGGCGGTACTCACTGCTTCCTAACCCTTACGCAAAGCCAGGTAGGGGGCTCGGCGAGTCGATGAGACGACGTAGCGGCGAACTAGTCGGCGGTGGATCTCCTACGACGAGGCTGCGGGCGCTCAGGCGATGCGGTGGCTACAGCTCTCGAGCTGGGGTTCGAAGCGTAGGGCTCGGGCATCAGCTACTTAAGACGGGCGCAGGCGTGGTACGCAAGGCAACGACGGAGGACGGGGCAGCGTGGACTCTCGATGGTGGCGGTAGAGTCCGAGTTGGGCATGGCGGGGAAGAAAGGAAAAGAGGCTGACAGCTGGGACCCGCCTGTCGGCGACTACGCGGGAGAGAAGGACCAGTTGCCAGAGGTAGGGAAAGAGGAGGCGTGCTGGCGGGCCGTCCTGTTGGGCCGGCGCGAGGGAAGGGAAAGAGTGGGCCTGCGCCGCTGAGTCTCCAGTTGGGCCGCGCAAGAGAGAGGGGGAGAGGGCCGCACGGACGATGTCGGAACGGGCCGCAGGAGGGGAAGAGGCCAGGTGGGCCAGATACCAGGTAAGAAAAAAACAAAGAATTCCTTTGCTATTTTGTTTTCAAAACCAAATTCAAATATGAACCAAATCAAATTCAATATATGGTTTAAAATACACTTTTAATACAAATAAAAAGGAGAAATTTTGGTATGCTCCCAAAAATAAATTTTACAACTTTAAAAATTCTCTTATTTTCATATTTTCTTTTTCCCCTTTTCTTTTACTTCAAAACTGTTTTTAATTTCATTTGCAAAAGCAATTTCAACTATTTTAAATTTTCAATCATAACCACTCAACCAAATAAATCAAATGCAAGGGCATGTATGCACAAACATGTTGCTAAACCTTATGATAAATTTTAATTTAACAAAAAAATTTATTTTCCTATATTTTATGAGCACAAAATTCCAAATTAAATCATTTTAGCTCTATTTCCAAAAATTCAAATTTTGGGGTGTTACAATTTTACCCGCCTTAAGATGAATCTCGTCGTCGATATTCGAAAGACGTCGACTAGGAGATAGAATACTATGTCTTTGAATCCATCTTTACATCCTGACGTAGTTCCATCGTCTTGATCAGAATCCCACTTTACTTTGCATACATGTTAATCTTACTCCATGTATCTTGCTAAACTGATTCCAATGTTCTGATAGATACTCTAAATGATACTCAGGTAATTCCAATCACTAGGCCATCTTTCATTTTTAGTCCGTAATATCAATTCCTTTCTTAGAATATTCACCTTCCAACAAAGTCTGACGAATCTCTTAGTCAGAAGGAGAATCTACCACTAATCTTTAAAACATTAATGATTTTGGTCAAGTTACTCGAACTTGAAATATCATTCTTAGTCCTTGGTGTCACCCGAACCTTCTTAGCATGACTCTTCGTTGCTAACGGCATCAGTCACGACTTTTACTTCTCCAGGTGTTAGCACTTTTCCAAGTCATAATCCATCTCATTCCAACGAAGATATCACAAGCTCAAGACCAACTTGGTGAAGATGTCCTGTAGATTCTTGTGACCCTCCTATATGCCACTTTTACTTCCAAAAAGATATTACTTCCATGCTCCATAGTGGATAACTCTAGATGCATGTCAGGTAGTTCAACTCACGCTTCCTTAGTTGACTTAATGAATAATCTACTACTTTTCCTGTCATATAAGGACACATTCCACACCTTGACATGGTGTAGATATGAAGCTCTTGTCCGGATCTGGCAAATTTAATACATAGGTTTTACTTCAACCTCTTCTTGGACTCCTTTAGACACTTAGCTGAGGTCTTTTGATCCAAACTAACTTAAAACATCTTCCAGCAGCACTACCAAAATCTTGATGATCTTGGATAAACCTTCCTTGAATCTTCAATCAAACCTCATTGAGACTCTAAACTTCTTTCACATCTTTGGGTACCACCACGCTTCTGCTGCGTAAACTAGAACGTATGATACTACATCTTGCAAATACTTCAACTTGGCTACCCCCTTAAGAAAAGATAGACTAGGGGACACAAGAAGGGTAGCTTGCATCTTCTTCTAGATGAGCTAATTAGTATCACGACGTCCTGACATCCCAATGATACTCTTATATATGAGCAGGAATAAGAAATCCTGAAATTCCTCGCGAGCAGAAAAATAGCAGCATAGTAAAATAGCTGTACTCTCATTCTGTTAATCCAATGAAGTTGTAGATTATACTGATGGAAAGCTTATAAAATTATCCACAGCTTCCTTATAGAACACTTTTACAAATTCTGCAGTTAACTTAGTCGAAAATAGTGCACAAGAGAAATTGCTCCGGGTTCCAAACAGCACCGATGCATTGCCTTGTGATTTTCGTATCTCCATAAACAAAATACCTATCTAGCTGATTCTTACGCTCAGAGAAAGATATTGAAGTCTACTATTGTCCAAACTTTTCTCATGATTTTAGGCTATCCAAGAACAGAGATATAAGCCGATAAAAACAGGTTGCTCCCAAAAGACAGAATAGAGAAAACTAGAGATAAACAAAACTCGACTATTTATTTTATTAATCCTTATACCTTAGGCCTATAAGCTAAATGAAATTGTGGAAACACCCAAAAAGATCATTGTAATCATTACAAAGATTCAAAACAATCATAAGCATTATGACAATTCAACAAGCAATAAAGATGCACAATTCAGTCATTGACTCAACTTGCGATACTATCGTCCTCTTTATGCTAGGGGTAATAATCCTGAGACTTATCTTCAAATTATGCAAGAACGTGGTGAGGAACAGTTCTAAAAGCATATCAAACAAAGGAGTAAAGATGAGAACAAAGGCTTAAAACAAGCATCAAGGAGGAGATAAATATCAAGGATAGATATATAGTAGAGAAGAAAATATCAAGACTTATAGAACAAGATTTTATAGCAATTTCAAAACCTTAAGATGACCAGTTTCTAACTAGGCTTAGGTCCTACAGTCAGCATTGCTCTGATACCACTTTGTAGCACCTGGTTTTAAGAACAAAACCAGATACACACCATATATGAGCCCAGAAAGTCAAATCTCACATATAGCTACAAATAAGGGTAATATCAAAAGACAATGCTTAAATACATAGCGTATTAGTATAAAGATTATAACCTCAGAGTATAGACAGCGGAAAGACAACTCTGATCTTCAAGCGAAGACTCCAAATCCATAGGGACAACTGACTGGTTGATCACAAGCCTAATTACTCCAAACTCTAGCAATCTCATACCCATCCGGGATTTTTTCCAAATATGGGAAAAATAAAGCAAGCGTAAGTACATGTCGTACTCAATAAATATAACATGGGGTTCATGAGGCTCAAAAGGCTAACACTGGTTTAAACTACGATTAGCTTTTAATTAGTCATCTTTTAGCAATTGAGTAGCAACAAGTTTATCCACAAGCCCACATAAACACATGATCAGGTAAACATGAATAATGAATAACATAAACAGTAATAATTAATGAGCATCTTCATCATCCATATCATTAGTGTTCATCATCATTAACCATTAGTGATCATCTATTCCGTAAGGGTTCCATGGCCACTCGTGACCGTGAGCATGGCTGATATACCAGTTTTACACTCTGCAGAGGTTGTACACTTTCACTATGAGTCGTGATTTACCCTTTCACCTAAGGTAGCAAATCTCTTGACCCACTTCCAAGGAAGGTCGATAGGGTTCACTATGAAGTCTTTCAAAGGTTTGTTTAACAAGTTAGGGCCATTAGATTCACTCGGCAAACAGATGTAGAGCCCCCTTCCCGATGGCACAATGACACGCAGCCTATACTCAAGGGGACAGAGGCCGCACTATACCCAATTCGTCAAGCCATTCTTACATCAATATAGGTAACCACTAACAAGCTAGAAAATGTCCTCATACTAAGCTAAAGCCAGAGCCATGTAGCCCTCACAGTTGTACTGTAAGTCTTGGATGATCACATACAGATAAGTCCTTAGGGAGAGGAATCTAGGGCACCATAAAATAGCCCAATGCTCTAGCCCCCTTGTTCCATGTTGCTAAAAAGCATCTTTTAATGTTTATTGCATATACCATTAGTCAAGTTATATGATCATGGTTGTAGTGGAGCACTAGCATCATACTACCCAATGCAATAACCCATAGGTGACAAGGCATATGGTACAAAGTACTAGAAAATCCTTAGTGGCAGTCGAGGTAGAAACATGTAGTATGAATTAAATGATTAAAGGTGTATAGGACAAGAAGGAAGATCCCATCCTATACTTGCCTTAAACACCGATCATTCGATAAGCTTTAATCTTCAACGTTCTTCTTCTTCTTCTTCTTCTTGATCACCACGTATAACTCACCGACTGGACAAGATTATAAAGCACCACACAAGCATCCATGCAATCATACACGAAGCAAACAATAGATCTAAATTAGAACAGTACACCAAACATAAAATCAAGATGAAAAGTTTGTAAAACGAATCTATGTCTCACTACGAACACACAGACGCGAAGAGCACGCTAATTAGAGCTAGGTTGGAAAGATACAACTACCGAAAGATCTACTCATAAAACTATTAGCTTCATGTGTTTTAATTATATAAAAACATATATAGGATATTTTATAGATAATATCAATTAAGTCAAATTTAGATTTAAAATATAATACCAAAGTAAAATAAATCATATTTTATTTATAAAACCTAGTTGCATAATTGTTATTTAAGATATGATTCAAACCATGAAATTCCAATATTAGTGACATGATAAACACTGTTACTAACGTGTAGATCTCGTTGCTATAAATCTAACGCAACTTGAATGGGCTAAAATGGAGTTAAAACGGAGAAGTTATGGCTATAACAAAATCAGTGGCAAATCTGTAAATAACTGGAAACGTATTTTATATCTAAACCGACAAAACTACGCTTTCCAAAGAAGAAAATGGATTCTGAAAAAGTGCTATGTACTGCAGGTTTGATATTAGATAACGTAGGGGTTCTTATGCAAAAACAACAGCTGAAGAGGTACGGGCTCATCTGAGCCGTTGGATCGGGTTTGAGTGGCACAGATTAGATGGGAGAGGGACAACGTGGCCGACGTCGAGCCCCAGCGGCGTGCTCACCGGCGAAAATAGGGGAGGTCGCCGGCGTGCTTCGATCTCGACGTTCTGGCCACCGTTCGGTTCGGGGAAAGCTCCGGGAGCAAGAATAGAAGGAGGCGAACGTGATGGAGGGATCGGAGGTAACCGCTATGGTACGGGATGGATGCGGGGCTTGACATGGCGGCTCAGTTCGCCAGAGAACATACGGCGAGCTATTTCTGGCAACAGGGAAGGAGGGAGAGGGCACGGGCGGTACTCACTGCTTCCTAACCCTTACGCAAAGCTAGGTAGGGGCTCAGCGAGTCGACGAGACGGCATAGCGGCGAACTGGTCGACGGCGGATCTCCTGCAGCGCGGCTGCGGGCGCTCAGGCGATGCGGTGGCTGTGGCTCTCGAGCTGGGGTTGGAAGCAGAGGGCTCGAGCATCAGCTATTTAAGACGGGCGAAGGTGTGGTGTGCGAGGCATCGGCGGAGGATGGGGCAGTGCGGACTCTTGACGGCGGCGGTAGAGTCCGAATTGGGCACGGCAGGGAAGAAAGGAAAAGAGGCTAACAGCCGGGACCTGCCTATCGGCGACTGCGCGGGAGAGAAGGACCAGTTGCCAGAGGCAGGGAAAGAGGAGGCGTGCTGGCGGGCCGTCCTGTTGGGCCGGCGCAGTGACTTGGGTCAGCGCGAGGGAAGGGAAAGAGTGGGTCTGCGCCGTTGAGTCTCCAGTTGGGCCGCGCAAGAGAGAGGGGGAGAGGGCCGCGCGGACGGAGCCGGAACGGGCCGCGGGAGGGGAAGAGGTCGGGTGGGCCAGATACCGGGTAAGAAAAAAACAAAGAATTCCTTTGCTATTTTGTTTTCAAAACCAAATTCAAATGTGAGCCAAATCAAATTCGAATATGGTTTAAAATACACTTTTAATACAAATAAAAAGGAGAAATTTTGGTATGCTCCCAAAAATAAATTTTACAACTTTAAAAATTCTCTTATTTTCAGATTTTCTTTTCCCCCCTTTTCTTTTACTTCAAAGCCGTTTTTAATTTCATTTGCAAAAGCAATTTCAACTATTTTAAATTTTCAATCATAACCACTCGACCAAATAAATCAAATGCAAGGGCATGTATGCACAAACATGTTGCTAAACCTTATGATAAATTTTAATTTAATGAAAAAAATTATTTTCCTATATTTTGTGAGCACAAAATTCCAAATTAAATCATTTTAGCTCTATTTCCAAAAATTCAAATTTTGGGGTGTTACAAATAAGAATATATTATTCAAACTATTTCACTCATTTTTTCTTGTACTATATGTCGTTATGGGAATACATGTTAAAAAAATAATCTGCCTAATCTTTTCTGGTTCTAAAGTGTCCCATTAGCATTCACACGGCCTAGTCCGATGTCACCTCCTTAGTGGCCATTACATCAGCCCATTCGCCTCCAGGCCATTCCCATGCAGACACCTCCAATGTGGCCCATTTGAATAATGGGCATGGAAAATTTAAAAAAGCACGTACCTTAGCCACTTGAACTCATTAACTAGCAATTAGGCGAAAGTGGTTGTACACTTGTACCAGTAAGATACTGAGTTTTCTTTGTGTGTTCCTACACTTTATTTTATATATATTTAAATTTTAGCAGCTTATGTACCCTTGTGCCCTTGTGCGCTCTAGGACTTTGTTGGCTAGTGAAAGTAGTTGCAGTGTACTCAGTTTGTACCTACGCTCTAGGACTTTGGCTAGTGAAAGCTGTAGAATATGTTTCCATATTTCATTTGTTTGATGACATAAAGACCATTTACATGTAAACAGTTAATGTAATTTCCAACTCAACTTGATTTTTATGTAGTGCTTTCATCAACACCAAGCTGCTGCGCTCTGTCATTCTACCAATAACTGTGTCAGCATGGATATGACAAATGACATCGTGTGGCTCACCATAGCACTTGCTTCCATCACCGTGGTAATCACCAAGGCTAAAAGGAAAACAACTAAGCTTGATCCAAAATGCATTAGGATGCCTCCACCAGCAGTGAAGGGTGTTTCTATCATTAGAATTTTGCATACACTTCTTACGAAAGGTCTGCAACAAATGATCCATGATCAATATAAAAAGTTGGGGAGTGTGTTCACAGTAAGTTTCTTTAGAATGAAGGCAACGTTCTTGATTGGGCCAGAGGTCTCTGCTCATTTTTATCAAGGCACCGATTATGAGATTAGCAATGGTGTTGGCCTCGAGTTTACTGTGCCCATGCTTGGCAAAGAGGTTGGCTATGGCGTGGACAGTGCCACCCGAAATGAGCAGTTTCGTTTCTTCTATGACGTCCTAAAACCATCAAAGTTGAGGAGCCGTTATGGTTCCATACTTCAAGAAGTGGAGGTAAGTAACAATTGACCATGTCTGAAGTTTGATGCCTCATCTTCCATGACACCTTAATCAAACTTTGATGCCTTACATTTATTGTGCCTGAATCAAACCTGGTTAATTATTATTTCTCCTATAATCTGTAGTCTTTCAAACCATCATGAAACTTGGTTTTGTTTTATATTTGAACCATTTATGAAAAGTACACAAGAAACAATTTTGTCTTGAACAAACTTTTGCTGACTATGCTTCTAGTTAACGTGGTGATTGTTCTAATTGGTCGGCACAGATTGCCTCTTATTATTTGCTTTAGATAGTTTGACCAAATCGTGTGAACAAAATTGACATCAATTCCTACATATATGATGATGCACAAATTTTGGCATAGAAACACCATATGAAACTGTTAAGGCTTTATATGTTTGATTTAAAGTATATGGCGAAAGATATCTGTTATCACTGTTGAGGATGTTTGTCAGATTTTCACAAAAGTGGAAAGGAATAAAATGCTCTCTTTCATTCCATTGAAATTCACTCAGAAAAAAATGTTCTAACAATTTGGGAATTTATCATTAGTTGTTTACCATGAATTTGAAGAGTGTATAGCATTCCACCATTTGCTGCATACCTTACTTTAAAAAAATGCTAGGTTCGCTAAAGAGAGTTACAGTAGAGTGTCATCTCACTTCTGTCCACACAATTGTTACATGTTTGCCACCCAATTCACACAGGGCACTAAAATAGTTAACTTGACCATGGTGATGCATTTTCTACAGGACTACTTTGAAAAATGGGGACATCAAGGCATAGTTGACCTAAAGCAAGAATTGAACCAATTACTCATGCTAATCTCTGGGCGATGCTTACTGGGGAACCAGGTTAGGGAGAAGATGCTTGATGAGTTCTTTACTCTGTTCCAAGAACTCACCGATAATGGCATGTGCCTAACCAGCATATTCTTCCCGTACGTCCGAACTCCAGCAACTCGACGACGTGACATAGCACGTGCCAAGCTCTCAGAGATGCTCACTGAAATTGTGAGATCACGCAAGGAATATAGCCATGTTGAGAATGACGTGCTGCAGAACTTTATTGATTTCAAATATAGAGATGGTCGGTCTACAACAGAATCAGAGGTACCTTGCATAATTGCATCAAAGAGACGCTATACGCATCCATCCTCCAGTTGCTATATTTCGTCGCAAGGTACATAAGAACTTCATTGTACAGACAAAGGATGGTATTGGATATGAGATCCATAGCGGGCATACCTTAGTAAGCCCAGTGATATTCAATAACAATTTACCTCACATTTATAAGGACCCGGATGTGTACACTACTACAGAATTTAACTGTAGGGGCGGCTCCAGAGCATCTGTAGGGGTGGCTGCGCCAACCGCCCTTCCCAGGGTGTTCCTACAGAGGGTGCCTCTGTAGGGGCAGTTTCCTGACCGCCCCTGCAGTGCCTCTGTAGGGGCGGCTAGTGTTTTCAACCGCCCCTACAGTGCCCTCTGTAGGGGCGGCTGGTGTTTTCAGCCGCCCCTACAGTGCCCTCTGTAGGGGTGGCTGGTAATATCAGCCGCCCCTGTAGTGAACTTCTGTAAGGGCGGTTATATCACCAGCCGCCCCTGCTGTGTGTATTTATAAGGGCGGTTCAATCAAGAACCGCCCCTACAGTGGATTTTTCAGCAAAAAAAAAAATTCAAATCTGACCATATATATATATATATATATATATATATATATATATATATATATATATATATATATAATTCAAATCAAGTAACAACAATCTTTTCTCAACTCTGACATATATTTAAGCATTTCCAGGAAGTACACCAATTCACACTAAACATTTTGACACTGGTTTCACAAAATCACAGCAAGTAAATACAACTAGAATAATAAAGTTCAAACATTTGCTCTAGCCAATACTGAAAATTCAGTACATTTGATGCAGTCACAACTACACATGCAGATATTGCTACTGCTAAGAAATCTCCATGGAGACAAATAATTGTTAAGAACAATCATGCAAGGACAGCTACAGGGAAAACCAATTTCAACAGAGATAGATTCATTACATATGAAAGCCCTCACCTTGAGGATTTGTACTTAACATTGTCAAATATTTTGGATACAAACTTTCCTACAAATCAACATGTCTGATGTCTGCTGTTGGGCCATGGAATAGTGAGACATGAGAATTACGTATAGTATTTAATTATTGGATAAAGAACAATAATTAGCAAACATAGAAGTTCCTAGTAGTGAAAACATATATACACCTGTAGCTATAAATTAAAATATGCTGACAAATGAAAAGATATAGATTGTTTGCCCCCTGAAAATGATTCATGTTCAGAACAGATAATAAGAGTTTGAAATCTAAAGTTTTGTGGCATTCTGTAATAGAAGGAATCACTAGGAATCACTTTTGTTTACACTAGTGCATGTCTGGTCAAAATATCTATACTTGGGCTATTGAGATCTGAACCAAAGCATACAGTACTACTACACATGCTTTCAGAAAAGTATACTACGCCGGATTTCAGTTTTCAGCGATGGAATGTACTTCCTGTAATGACAGATAATAATCAGCACCCAAAGCAAATAGCTGCTGGTCCTTACCTTGCCATATGGCGAGACTAGCTACTAAAGTGTCGCGATCTTGTCCCCCTAGCTTGTGGCTCCTCATACATGGTGCCTAACATAAAGTAAAACCAGAAAAAAAATCAGAATCAGAAAAGGAAAACAAAAAGACAAGCCTCCTGAAATGTTTAGCAGTATTGACTAATAATTGTTCCATAGGCACTGTGGATATGGTGCAAAGCACTGAACTCATCACAGAGTCCATAGGCATTGTGGACAGATATTCACATGTAGTGACATTATCTGACAAAGAAGTGCAAAGTAGCAGTGCATGAATAGTGGCGAATCGGCAAAATAAAACAAAAGGATTTGCTCTGAAACATAGGTGTACCCTAGCTGTAGTAGCACCTTTCTCTTATCAGTGTCCCAATGTATGGTAGGGCTACATGATGTTCAGTAAAAGAAAAGGAATTTTACTTTCCTTGCAGCAGCAGTGTACTTCAAAAATAGAAGAATCCTATCCAAACTAATGAGTCCAAATTAAAGGCACTCTGTAAATTTTGGCATACTTCATAAGATGGACTAATATAACTTGAGAATCAGATAATTGAGACCCCAATATGATGTAATGATGAATTATTTCCTGATGACATATTTTCCGGCATAACTGGAAACGGAAGCATCAATAAAGGCAGCAACAGCGCCACTACAATCTCATCTCGTCTGGGATAGAATCTAATTTTCATCATACTGAATTCCACTTACTGGTATTAAGCAAGTGAACACAATCGAGCAAAGTATCCTAAACTCATAATTTGTATCATCAATATAGGAAGGTTCTCATAACTGTGAACCCAATGTAAGACAACTCGTGTAGGAAGACGTTGGCAGAAGGTAAGAAGTCATGGTGGATGATATAGTGCACACCCTATCAGAATTATGTGGGATGCACTCAAGCTAACACCAACAGGAATCACATGAACTGAGCAACAACTTTTATTAACAGTAAGCAAAATTATGGCAGTACATTGAATCTGTAATGCACCTAGATAATTTACCTTGGCAAGTTGCAACGCTATTAGATGATCATACACCTCTGAAAATGAAGCAAAACTGTAAGCATTACGATAAAGTTAATTTGTTTAAGAACGTGTAAAACTGAATCCTGTGATCCTTGTTGGAGGACATGTACATAGACACACCATATGCAATCAATGAAGAGAACTAATTTGACTGTGATATATGTGCATCTTTTAACCTTAAAAGTAACATATTCATCGAAACATGTTTGGCTGTGGCAAAGTGGAAACAAATATTATGGAATAGATCAAAGAAGCAAAACCGAAAAGCCTAACACTGTTTTTTTTACAACCGTGGTAGCAGCTTGCACACACGCATCATCTCCCTTTTGTGTTCTTCATCAGGAAATGAGCACGTATAATTTAATGAAAGCGATAGGAAAATCTGAAGAAGAATGTACAACATGAGGGGAACTGTAGACCATAACTCCATCTAAGGTAAACAATACCTGCATCTGGTCGCATCGGAGGCATCGCGCGCGCCGACGCCCGGGCTGCGCCGTTAGAGGTTGACCCGGCCTTCATCGCGCGCGCCGACGCCCGGGCTGCGCCGTTAGGGTTTGCCCGCGTCGGGCCTCCCGTGCTGGCGCGGCACAACATCGGGCCGCTGGAGCCGGGAAGAGGGAGCGGTGGAGCGAACCTGCTGGGAGAGGCGAAGCACGTTGGCAAGTCGAGGCGGGCGTAGAGGGCGGAGCAGCGGCATCCCGGTGTCGTGGCGACCAGCGCCGGCGCCACAGCAACCCGGGAGGGAGGGGAGGGGTGCGGCGGCGCTGCTGCGGGGCGGTGCGGCCACGGCGTGCGCCGGCCGGATTCGGAGCAGCGGCGGGGTTTCTTGGTGGCGTCGCCGCGGTGAGGCAGGATTTTTTTTTCTCATGCTGCGTTGTCGTGGCGTCTCTACTTCTTTAGGTGCGGCGGCAATGTGGGGGAGGGGCTGCCGCGGTGGCCAGCGTGGAGCAGGCGTGGCGGGCATCAGATGCCTGGAGGGACGATCGGACGGTAAGGGGAGGTGCACTGTGGATGAATAGGAATCTGGGTGTGCAAAATGGGAGATAAATAGTGCGCAGTCACCAGGATTAAAGGTCGGTCTTTATATAATAATAATATAATAATATCATACTATACAAATAAATATTATTATTATTATTATTATTTATTATTTATAGATTAATTAATTAATTATATATATGCTTTAACTACTGACGTGAAGTTCTGAGAGTGTATGCAGATTAACTTTTTTTATCCAAATGTATTTATTGCAGTGCTTGTCCTGCATAAGTTTAACTGAACACGCCCTGATATAATGATATATACATAGTTCTTGACAACTGCTACTGGTGGATGGTTGCTCTCGGTTGGCTTCTGGCCGGTTGCCCATGCTGGCCATCAGATATTGCCTTCCCGGTTGGTTGCTGAATAGTACATCTAGGAGGTTACAGGCGGTGTTCATGGTTTCAAATCTAAGAAAAACACAAGCAGCACTTCTCAATCCAGAACAGACTTGAGAGAAAGTAGGTAGCACCACAATCACAAAAGTTCTCGGTATGTAGGTATGAGGAACGGGTTCGAACCAAAATTTGAGACCCAAAATAATTTCAACATAAAAAGTGATGAATACCAAAGTTGTTCAACTCATTAATATCTACAACTTTTATTTTAGTCATCTTATCATTTGACAAAATTTGAACCTTTCAAATTTAAAATTTTGAAAAACGACAAGTTCGAACCAAAATTTGAGACCCAAATTGATTTCAACACAAAAAGTGATGAATACCACAGTTGTTGAACTCATGAATATCTACAACTTTTATTTTGGTCATTTCTTCATTTGACAAATTCTTAGCACACATTGTTCACTAATCTTACACATGTCTCATATAGTTTATAAAACCTTATGAGAGATGTGTCATATCTGTGAACAATGTCATTACCACTTTGTCATATGAAGAAATGACCAATACAAAAGTTGTAGATCTTGATGAGTTATTCAACTTTGGTATTTATCACTTTTTCAGCTGAAATCATTTGGGGTACCAAAATCTTGTCTGAAGTTGCATTTTTTTGAAATTCAAAATTTAAATTGCTCAAACTTTTCATATGTATATATCGACAAAACCAACAAAATAAATTGATAGAGAATGATTTTAGAAAATTTTAGGAAAAAAATCATCAGATTTGGAGTTAGCATGAGGAAGAAAAACTAGTTACAAAGTTCACCCACAGATTAAAAAAAGAAATCACACTGTTCACTATGATCATGTAAGGATCATCTAGAACAGTGTGATTTCTCTTTTTAATCTGTGGGTAAACTTTGTAACTAGTTGTTCTGCCTCATACTAACTCCAAATGTGATGGTTTTTTTCCTAAAAATTTATAAAATCATGCTTCAGCATTTAAGTTTGATCAAACTTGGATGTGACAATGTTTTACACATTTTAAAATTTGAAATTTGAAATTTGACAAGTTCAAACCAAATTTTAAAACCCTAAATGATTTCAGATGTAAAAGTGATGAATACAAAAGTTGTTCAACTCATCAAGATCTTAAACTTTTATTTTGGTTATCTTGTCATTTAACTAAATTTGAATCTTTCAAATTTTAAAATTTGAAAAAAGATAAATGGGCACTGCAGGGGCGGCTGGTGATTGAGCCGCCCCTACAGATCAACCCCAACTGTAGGGGCGG
Source organism: Miscanthus floridulus (assembly GCF_019320115.1). NCBI lineage: Eukaryota > Viridiplantae > Streptophyta > Magnoliopsida > Poales > Poaceae > Miscanthus > Miscanthus floridulus. The sequence goes on from NC_089589.1 coordinate 106,400,577, forward strand.
CTCAGGTTACCAGCCGCCCCTACAGTGCCATCTGTAGGGGCGGCTGGGCTACTGGGGCCCGAGGATGCCCACTGTAGGGGCGCCCCCAACCCCAGCCACCCCTACAGTAAAAATGCCCCCGTTTCTAGTGTAAGAATCCGGCGTAGTGGTATGACCCAGACCGGTTTGGTCCTAGAAGAGAAGAAGACAGAGTTGGTGGTAAGTTTGCTTAGACATCATTTAGTGGTGGAAGGCATGCTTGCAAAGGCGAGTCATTTGCTTATTTGCAAATTAAGGTGATATGGAGCTATTTGCTAAGAAACTTTGAGCTAAAATTGGAATCTCCTTTTCCTGAGCCTGATTGGACCAAGCTAGTCGCGGAGCCTAAAGGAAGAGTAATGGTGAGTTACAAGAAGCGGCTGCTAGCTACCACCTAGGTTGTGAATGCCTAGCTACTTATGTGGATCCAATAACTAAATATGCTTGTGTGTGTAATATGTATGCACGTATCATGTTCATGACACATGTTGTATGGACTGATGTTGCCATTATCAAATACAGCGGGTACCATGCATGGGAGCTTAAAACGGAAATTGGAAATGATATATCTCTCTCAAGAAAAGGAAGAACTTGGAATGGCAAATGCAAAAAGAACATTATGTTAATACCAGCATTATGTGTAATAAATCATCTGTTTGATCACTAGAACGTACTTCTATATACAAATCCAATGCAACCAACCTCTTTTTTAGCACACGTTTTCATATTGTTAGACTACTTGTTAGTCAAAGACTACAATGTGAATCTTTGAGTGCTTGTGGGCCTTATATTTTGGGACTGATGGTGTAAGTGTGCAATAAATTTCTTTAATTTTACTAAAATTTTTATTATATAATTGTCATTGTATAGTTTCCATATAATACCATTTGCACATATGATTCTCTAAGTCTTAATGAACACTCGGAAGTGCTAGTGCCCGGACGTCCAGATGGACGCCCGTGCCTGCTTCGTGTCGCATGCCCCGCCTGCTTGGATTCGCACGTTCTGTTTCGCGTGCGCACGCGGGAATCCACGCACCCCGCCCACGGATGCACGTTGCGTGACTCCGGCCGTCCCATCCAAGAGTATACACTTGAAACATGAAACACTTGCTGTAACATATGTTTGAAACAGATGAGATATTTGTAACATACACATGCAACATATGTTTAAACATATGCAACATTCAGATAAAACGCTTGCAACATACGTCTGAAACAGATGAAACATTTTAAACGGATGCTGGCAACTTACGTATATAGTCATTGCAACATATGCAACATCATGATCTACTTTTGCAACATCCATATGAAACACTTGCAACGTACCTCTGAAATATCTGAAACAATTGAAAACATACGTTTGCAACATGTGCTTTCAGTGCAACATCTCCTTGCTGAGGTCGCGCGTTGCGGCAGCAACGACCTTCCTGGTGGGGAACTACAACAGCGGCAGCACCTCGGCACAACGGGGGATGGGGCGAGCGGTGGGCACAGCAGGGGATGGAATCGGTAATATCCGCAAGGTCACTGTGCCCATGATTGGCAAATAAGTTGGCTATGCCATTGACACCACCACCAAAAATGAGCAAGGTCATTTCTACTATGACGAACTAAAACCACATTGATTATAATGCGTTTCACTATATTGTTTTTTGCATGTCACCGACCTACAGTGCGCGATGCAGTCTCCTGGAAGCGTGCTTTGTGGCTACTTTGTATGTCAATTTATGAGAACCAACAGGTGGTACTACACTAACCTTGAAGACATAAGTCGATTTGTCGAACCATATCATATACATATGTTCATTAATATGAATCTAGCTAATTTTGCTCCTTCTGTTTCGTAAAGCATACGGCATTTTCGCCTCCCGTGCAATTAACCTAAAGGATATTGAAGTTTAAGATGATTTCTACAAGTTCTTGATGCGGGAGGTTCTCTACGAGAGGGGCTTATTCTTTGATCGTTATACAGAATATGTCACACATCCCAAGTTTGAGGCTCTTCGTGCTGCAGAACAACCCTTCAAATCATTGTTGTGATGAAGCACAATGTTATTTACTAGCATGTAATGTAAATTATAGTATGCTACAAATACTTTGTGAATCAAGTTTGTATTATTTAACTAGTCCACTAGTATATATGAAGTTTATTTGAATCAATTGCAATAGGCTCTGAAATTTGGTGGGAAATGGGCGATTTCAAATATGGTGGAAAATTTTAAAAATTTAAATCTGATTTTTAGGGTGGTTCAGATTGAGCAGGATCACACATATAAATCTATTTTTAGGGGCGGTTTCAATAAGTAACAACCCTAGAAAATGTGTTTTTAGAAGTGGTTTGCATTGCCATAGCCATCCTTGAAAAAACAGTTTCAAGGACAGTTGCAGCCACTTTACAGGGGCGGTTCATTTATTGAAACCGCCCCTGAAAATAGTTTTTTGGGGGCGGTTCTCCTATTGCAACCACCCCTAAAAATACCATTTCCAGGGGCCAATGCTACAAACGCCCTATCTTTACAATCGATGGGATAGTAGTGGTTTTCTAAACTGGCTCTGAAGACCATTTTTGACCGCTTGTAAAAATCTTTTTTGTACTAGTGCATGTTGGTTCCATGCTTCAAGAAGTGGAGGTAAGTAACAACTTCCTTGCAAAAATAAGTAACAACTAACCAAGTCTAAACCTTGATGCCTAAATCAAATAAGATATGGTTTTGTGAGGCATAACCTGATTGGATATTATTTCTCCTAGAATATGTAGTCTTCCAAACCAGCATGAAACTTGGTGTCTGTTGTTCTGAGCCATTTATGAAAACTCCAAAAAAAAAGATTTTGGGTCCAGATAAATTTGATTGACTATCATTCCAGTTAATGTGGTGATCCTTCTAATTGGTTGGCACAAATTACCTATTATTGTTCACTTTAACTAGTTTTGTCAAATCGTGTCAAAAAAAACCCACATCCGTTCCTACACATATTATGCACATAAGAACAAAATTGGATATGTTAAGAATAAAAGAAGCATAAAAATGTGAGATTGTTTGGTCTGAGTATATGGTATAAGATGCAGTCAGATTTGACAACATTTGACATGGATTTAGTTAGTTTACTGTGAACCTGCACAATGTATAAGAGTTTTCCACCATTTTCTACATACCATGTTTTCTCACAAATGCTAGGTCCACTATTGGGAGTGACATTAGAGTCTCACCTCACTCCTGTTCACAGAGCTGTTACATATGTGCTACCCAGTTTCACATGACAGTCAAGTAGTTAATTTACATCATGGCCATCATCTTCAACAGGACTACTTTGCAAAATGGGGACAACAAGGCATGATCCATTTGAAACAAGAGCTCGAAAAGTTACTCATGCTAATCTCTGGGCGCTGGGGAAGGATGTTATGCAGAACATGTTTGATGAGTTCATTACTCTGTTTCATGAACTCACTGATAATGACATGTGCCTGTAGAGAGAATGAATATGGCCAACAACTGTTGTATTGCATCTCAATGTTGCTTATATACACTTACAGCCGAGTGCACAAGGAGCGCATGAGTATAGGTCGTGGGCGACGCCGTGGTCACCGCGACAGACCGCTAACTGCCTAGACTAGACCGACTGGTTCTCAACACCCCCCCGCAGTCTGATGCTTCGTCAGCCACTTGTGTTCATCAGGACGACGCACAGACTGGATCTGAAGGCTTCAAACGTCGAGGTAGGCGGCCCTTCGGTCATGACATCGGCGTATTGTTCCCCAGTTGACACATGAAGAACACAGAGGTCACCCACTTGAACGCGTTCGCGGACAAAGTGAATGTCTAACTCAATATGCTTCGTTCTCTTGTGATGCACTGGATTGGCGGACATGTAGACCGCAGAGACATTGTCGCAGTATGCCACCGTGGCCTTGTTGACGCCATAGTGCAGCTCGCCGAGGAGTTGGTGCAGCCATATGCATTCGGCGGCTGTGTTGGCCACAGCCCTGTACTCCGCCTCCGCACTCGATCTCGAGACAATAGGTTGTCTCTTGGATGACCACGAGACCAGCACATCACCAAGAAACACGCAGAAGACTGATGTCGATTGCCGATCGCCGTGTGTCGGGGCAGCCGGTCCAGTCCGCGTCAGAGTACGCGGTCACCGTGAGCTCCGGTGAGGCGCGCAGATAGAGCCCCATGGTGGATGTGCCGTGAACATAGGGCAGGATCCTCTTGAGCAGCGCCATGTGAGGGCCACAGGGAGCATGCATGTGGAGGCAGGCTTGTTGTACCGCGAAGGCGAGGTCGGGGCGCGTGATGGTGAAGTACTGGAGCGCCCCGGCCAGACTGCAGTAAGCTTTGGCGTTGTCGACTGGATCGCCATCGTCGGCGAGAAGCTTCCCTTTGGTGTCGATTGGAGTTGGTGCCGGCTTGCAATTCGCCATGCGCATTCAAGAATGTCCTTAGCGTACCGCTGTTGGGACAAGTAGAAGCCATCGCGGCTGCGCTGGACGTCGATGCTGAGGAAGAATCGGAGCTCGCCAAGGTCCTTCACGGCAAACTCAGTGCACAGGCGGTCGACGACCTGCTGAAGCAGAGCTGTATTGGAGCCGGTGAGCACCATATATCGACGTACAGAAGGAGGTAGATGACGTCACGTCCACGTCGAAGCACGAACAAGGACGAGTCGGAGCGGGTAGGAGTGAAGCCGATGCTAACCACGAACGTGGTGAAACGAGTAAACCACGCCCGCGGTGCTTGACGCAGCCCATACAACGACTTGTCGAGGAGGCAGACGGCGTTTGGGCGCTCTGCATCGACAAACCCGGTGGGCTGTTGACATAGAACGCGCTCTTGGAGATGCCCATGGAGGAAGGCGTTGGAGACATCCAGCTGGTGCGTAGCCCATTGCTTTGAGGCGGCGATGGTGATCACTGTACGGATCATCGCTGGCTTGACGATAGGCGTGAACGTCTCGCCCGAAATCGACTCCGGCACGCTGCGTGAAACCACGCACCACCCAACAGGCTTTGTAGCAGTCCAGGGAGCCATCCGGATGCAGCTTGTGCTTGAAGACCCATTTTCCTGAGATCACATGAGCACCGGCAGGCCGATCAACCAGGCGCCAAGTGCGATTGGCCTGGAGAGCACGGAACTCCTGTTCCATGGTGCTATGCCAGTTCGGATCACGAAGTGCAGTGCGCACCGAGGAGGGTAGGGGGGAAATTGTAGCGTCGGCTGGCGAAGGGGTTGCCTGAGCTGTGGTTAGTGAATACAGGGGATTGGGGTTGACAATGCCAGCCCGAGAGCGGGTTACCAAAAGGTGTGTAGGTGCTTGTGGGTGCGGCTCTGGAGGTGCAGATAACACGCCATGGCCGGGTGAGGCAGACGCTTGGACAGATGGAGCAGCAGTGGGGTTACCAGGTGGAGGCTAGATGGGGAGCTGAGATGAGACCATTGCGGCAGGCGCAAACACTCGTGCCGTGGCGCTGGGTTGAGCTGGAGCGGCTGGAACGGCCGGAGCAGCCGGTGGTGGGGGCTGAAAGAGAACTGTGTCTGTTGCCGGATGGTGAACAGTAACCCGAGATGGGGATGGTTCAGGCAAGACAGACCAAAAGGGAAAGGTGTGCTCGTCAAAAGTGACATGGCGAGAGGTGATCACTCGACGCGAGGCAAGATCGAAGTACCGATAGCCTCGATGATCACTGGGATAACCCAAGAAAATGCAGGCTGTAGATCGAGCCGCGGGTTTGTGCGGGGCAGTAGCTGCTTGGTTTGGGAAACAAAGACAGCCGAAAACCCTGAGATGATCAAGAGTAGGAGGGGCACCGAGCAGCCTTTGGAATGGAGTTCGGGCACCAATGGCCTTGCATGGGTGACGATTGAGGAGGTATGTAGCTGTAGATAATGCCTCCGTCCAGAATGAAGACTGCATTCCAGCATGCAAAAGAAGGCTGCGAACGCAGTCATTCAGAGTGCGAAGGACGTGCTTGGCAGTGCCATTCTGAGGAGAGGTACATGGGCAGGAAAGGCGAAGGGCAATGCCGTGAGTAGCGAGGTGGGTGCGTAGAGCTTGATTGTCAAACTCCTTGCCATTGTCGGACTGAAATGAAATGAGGGGCAATTGGAACTGCGTGCTGACATAAGCGTGAAAGGTTAACAGACAAGTGAAAACGTCAGACTTGGAACGCAGCGGGAATGTCCAAACGTAATGAGTTAAGTCATCAATCAACACAAGATAATACTTGAACCCAGAACAACTAGAAACGGGTGATGTCCAAACATCAGCATGGATAATTTGAAAAGGTACATAACTGACGAAGTAAAAGGAAGTCGAACATGTTTACTAGACTGACAAGATGAACAGACATGTGAGGAAGACTTTGTACAGCTAAACTCAAGATGGTCCAAGGCTTGATGAAGAAGGCGACGCCCAGGATGTCCTAGCCGCAGATGCCAGAGATCGGCAGAAGGAGCCGTGGCGACAAGAGTTGCTGGCGAGGCTGCCAACGAGGACGACGTCAGTGGGTACAGATCACCGCCACTGTTACATCGGAGGATCACCGTGCGGGTAGGAAGGTCCTTGATTGAAAAACCAAAAGGATCAAACTCAACCGAAACATTGTTGTCACCGGTAAGTGAGCGAATAGAAATAAGATTCTTCACGAGAGATGGAGAAACAAGAATGTTGTTGAGACGAGAGGAGAGTGATCTGTAGCAAGGGTCGTGACTGCTCGGTGTGTCACCGGCATTGTAGCACCATTGCCGACAGTGATGGAAGTAGGTCGAGACAAGGGAATGGGATGGGAAAAGCTACCGGCGTTGGAAGACATGTGGGAGCTGGCGCCGATGTCGAGGAACCACTCTGATGCTTGCGGCCCAGAGGGTGGAACGCCGGAGTTCATGAGGGTGGCGAGAAGAGCTTGGTGGTTCCACACGTCCGGTTGAATGGATGGGGTGACGCCGTGGATGAGCCGCATTGGAGGCACGGCACCGGCGAAGTACGCCTGCTGAGGCTGTGTGCCGGGACGCGGACCCAGAACGCCGGCGCCCGGGACGCGGAACGGCATGGGCCAGGCTTGGACCATGACTGTCCATGGGTTTAGCCCGGGAGCCCACGATCCGCCCGGTGGCCGAGCTGCAGGATTGGAGGTGGAACCACCCGGTTGACCGCGTCCACGGCCTTTCTTCTTGGGAGCATGATCGGATCGTGGAGCGGTTGCTAGGGGAGCGGGTTCGGCGGCCGAGCTGGTACCGCCTTCGCCAGGTGGAGTCAAGGTGGAACAGCCGCCGGCGGTGGCGAGGAGGGCCTGATTGTGCGCCGCCTTCGCCTGCTCCTTGTCGTACTGCTCCTCCAGCAGCAGATAGGACCGCGCCGAGAGGAATGTGTGCGGCGGGTTCTTGGCGGTGATCACGGGGACGGTGTGCCGGTACTTGGAGCTGAGGCCGCGAAGCATGTTGATGAGTACTTGGGAGGTCTCGCGAACTAGCTGGCTGATGTCGTGCAGTGCATCGGCCAGCTGCTTGAGCTTGCTAGTGTAAGCCGTGATATCCATGTCGCCCTGGACGATGCTCCTGAACTCCGCCTCCAAGTACACCGCGCGGTGAAGCTCATTGTCCCTGAACTGGTCATGGACGGCGTGCTAGATGGAGTAGGCCGTGGCTTTGGGGACGCGAACAATGGTGCGGACGTCCTTGGACATCGAGTTGTAGAGCCAACTCAGGATGCACTGATCCTTCATGACCCAGTCCCGATCATGGTGATTGTCAGCGGTTGGCCGGGAGGAGAGGTGGGCGTCGAGGCTGAACTTGCTGATGAAAGCGTCGAAGAAGCAGTGCCACTCGGTGTAGTTCGACTCGGCGAGATCGAGTTCGACAGGAACATGTGCCTTGATGTTCACTGTCTGCAAGACGGCCGCCGGCGGTGCGGCCATGGCGGGTGCGTCGAAGGAGGCGTCGAAGTCGATGGAGGATCCGGAGGAGTTGGAGGCTGCATCGGACTGCTGGAACTCAAAGAGAGGGTTGGCGTTGGTGTCCATGGCGCCAGAGAGAAAGGGCAGCGGAGAGGAAGGAGAGCAGCGATGGGTGGACGGTGTTCGTCGGAGACGAACGGCGGTTGCGGAAGAGAGGCGAGCAGGATCAAGCCGCGTCTACTAATACCATGTAGAGAGAATGAATATGGCCAACAACTGTTGTATTGCATCTCAATGTTGCTTATATACACATTACAGCCGAGTGCATAAGGAGCGCACGAGTATAGGTCGTGGGCGACGCCGTCGTCACCGCGACAGACCGCTAACTTCCTAGACTAGACCGACTGGTTCTCAACAGCGCCTAACCAGCGTTTTTTCCCGTATGCTCCAACCATGGTAAACCGACGACACGACAGAGCATATGTCAAACTCTTTGAGATGTTCAACGGGATTGTGAGATCACGCAAGAGCTATAACCAGGTGGAGAATGATGGGTTGCAGAAGTTGATAGAATCCAAATACCGAGATGGCCGATCTACAACGGAAGGAGAGGTCATTGGAATGATCATGTCCTTGCTCTTAGCAGGAAAGCACATAAGCACAACCACTAGTATCACTACGGGAAACACGTGATTTGCCGAATGCAAAAATCTTTGCCGAGTGCCAAATTTCGGGCACTCGCCAAAGACCTGCTTTGCCGAGCGCCGCACTCGGCAAAATATGCACTCGGCAAAGAGGCCTTTGCCAAGTGCCTGGCACTCGGCAAAGACCTACACTCAGCAAAGGCTGTCTTTGCCGAGTGTCTGGCACTCGGCAAAGGCAGACACTCGACAAAGATTGGTAGGGGCCTAACGGCATCCAGCGGCGTCCTCTTTGCCGAGTGCCCCCCGTTTGGCACTCGGCAAATTTTTTTTTTTGGTTTTTTGCCACCAATTTTTTTTGGAAGCTTTAGTACACTACCACAAACAACATGTTTAAATTTGGGACATTTTCATTGCCTTTTGGCATATTTCTATAGTTTATTTTGTGTTGTTGAATTTTTCCAGAAAATGTAAGTTTGAACGGCAGGTGCATCGAATAATGGATTACATTCGTTCAAAAAATGTTATCCTTGTTTCTTAGTGTAAATTTAGGCTAAATTCGGGAACTGTCTCGAAATTTCGATCAACGTGCTCACAGGGCAACGCCGCCAACTTGCGTGGGAGTGGTTTTTTAATTGTATAAAATGGGAACGAATTCCGAAAATCATGAAACTTGTCGAGTTATCGCCGTATCGTATGCGTATGCCGTGGAAAAAAATTGAAAAAGTTTCGAGCACGTTGTCACGTACGATGCTCACAAACCAGGACATCTCTACATGACATGTCCTGGTTTGTGAGCATCGTACGTGACAACGTGCTCGAAACTTTTTCAAATTTTTTCCATGGCATACGCATACGATATGGCGACAACTCGACAAGTTTCATGATTTTCGGAATTCGTTCGCATTTTATACAATTAAAAAACCACTCCCACGCAGTCATGTGGAGATGTCCTGGTTTGTGAGCATCGTACGTGACAACGTGCTCGAAACTTTTTCAATTTTTTTCCACGGCATACGCATACGATACGGCGACAACTCAACAAGTTTCATGATTTTCGGAATTTGTTCGCATTTTATACAATTAAAAAACCACTCCCACGTAAGTTGGCGGCGTTGCCCCGTGAGCACGTTGATCGAAATTTCGAGACAGTTCCTGGATTTAGCCTAAATTTACACTAAGAAACAAGGATAACATTTTTTGAATGAATGTAATCCATTATTCGATGCACCTGCAGTACAAACTTACATTTTCTGGAAAAATTCAACAAAACAAAATAAACTATAGAAATATGCTAAAAGGCAATGAAAATGTCCCAAATTTAAACATGTTGTTTGTGGTAGTGTACTAAAGCTTCAAAAAAAATTGGTGGCAAAAAATCAAAAAAAAATTATTTTGCCGAGTGCCTAGGGTTGGCACTCGGCAAAGTAATAACTTTGCCGAGTGCCGCCCAGCTGGCACTCGGCAAAGAGCTGCTGATTTTTTTTAAAACTTCGCCGAGTGCCAGATCACGACACTCGGCGAAGAAAATTGACTTTGCCGAGTGCCACCGATCTGGCACTCGGCAAAGCCGCCCTTATCCCTTCACCCGCGCCCGGCCGGCGCGCTCTCTCTCTCTCTCATTTCTCTCTCCCTCTCACCTCTCTCTCCCTCAGCCGCCGCCGCCGCACATCGCCGGCCCGCGCCTCCTCCACCACGCCTCCCCGCACGGGCCCCCGTGGCGCCCATCCCTGTCCGCCTCCCCGCGTCGGCGCCTCGCGCGGCGGCCCGCGCGGCCCGTCCCCGTCCGCCTCCCCACGCCGGGTCCTCGCGCGGCCGCCGCCCCCGCCCGGCCTCCACCACCCGCCCGGCCTCCACCGCCCCTGCCTAGCCTCCACCGCCCGTGCCGGCCCCCTTGGCGGCCACCTCCCCCGCCTACGCGCCCCCCTCGGTGGCCACCTCCCTCGCCGGTGGCCACTGCAGAAGAGAGGAGGAGGAGGCAGGGGAGAAGAGAGGAGAAGGGGAGAAGAGAGGAGGAGGGGAGAAGAGAGGAGGAGAAGGAGAAGGAGAGGAGAAGGAAGGTGCCGGCCTAGGCCCGTCGGCCCTCACGCCGCTGCGGTCGTCCCCGCCGTCGTCGCCGACCCTCGTTGTTGCCATTCTCGTCGCGAAGGTATGCCCTACACCTGTAGTGGTTAGTAGTAGTACTTAGTAGTGTTAGTAGTAGTTAGTAAGTAGTAGTAGTTAGTAGTTAGTAGTGTTAGTAGTATTGTTAGTAGTAAGTAGTGATAGTAGTAGTGTTAGTAGTAGTAGTGTTAGTGTTAGTAGTAGTTGTAGTGGTAGTAGTACTTGTTGTTGTACTACTTCGATACTTTCATCTGCATGGAAAGAGAACTAAAGTACATGGCTCGTCTTGGTATATATATGTTTGTTGACCTTCGTGCCTATGTTTGGTATATATGTGGTTGTTGGCCATCGCGCCTACGTTTCTTGCAGGTTTTGGAAACCTCCCCATGCAGGGGAGGTGCTGCCGAAATTTTCAATGGATTCTAACCTATTGCCTTTTTATGTAGGAGAAGGACCCATGGGAGGGACTCGGCGACCCCGATCGTCTTCGTCGGCGCTGCTAGTCTGCCTGCACCGCATCGCCTCGCCACTGCACCGACACGCCACAGCCCCACTAGCCTGACTCCACTGCCACCCTAGGTATAACCCCTCCTCCTTTGCATGCATGTTTTATATGGTCACGTAGCCCAGTTAGGCGTCTCCCGTTCGGAAGAGATATGGTCAGAGGTATGCAGATCTTTGCATATCTGCGACCATATCTCTTTCAGATTGTCCACGTATTTTGGACAGCCCACAGATACGTAGATGAGGTTAGTTTCCATGGTTCGCTCCGGTCCGAGACAGACTTTCGGCATCACCTCCCTGTTGTTCTCCGGATACACACTCTCCCTTGCAGGACGTGTATCGGGAGAACAGCGAGGAGGTGCTGCCAAAATTCTGTCTCGAATAGGAGCAGAGCATTGAAACTGACCTCATCTACGCATCAGCGGGTGGGATTAGTACCTATCCTCACCTATTAGATGGTAGGAACGCCGTGCAGATGCAATTGCTGGTTATATTACTCGCTTACATATGTATATGCCAGAGGATGGAGAACCTGTGATTGGATGTACACGGGCCACGCAAGTATGACCCCAGAATGGATGACTAAGACTAATGCTTTCTTGGAGCATTCATTTGGCGAGGCTGCTAGAGGGTCGAGTCGGATGCCGTGTCCCTACAGCAAATGTGACAACCGTGTAAGAAAGAATAGGAAGAACGTGGGGGAAGATCTTTGCAAGTATGTATTCATGCCAAACTATACCTGCTGGATCCACCATGGTGAAGCCGATCGTATTAGAGAGGAGGTGGTGAGATCATGCCTCGAGGCTTTTGATGGAGATGCCAGGGTAGCAGACTGGATGGATGACTTTCAGGAGGCACGGTTCGGTGAAGGATTAGAGGACGAGCTAGAGGAATCTGCAAAGGCATACTACGATATGCTGTCTTCGGCACAGAAGCCCCTTCACAAAAAGACAATGGTTTCGCAACTGGATGCCATTAGACGCCTAATGGTGTTCAAGTCGCAGTGTAGCATGAGTCGAGACAACTCGATGGTATGTTGGCAGTTGTTGGATCCCTGCTTCCGGAGGGTCACATTCTATCGAAGAACTTGTACGAGTCACAGAAACTTCTTCGTGCCCTTAAGATGCCGTATGAGCACATCCATGCTTGTCCGAATGGTTGCGTCCTATTTAGGAAAGATCACGAGAAAGCAACGCACTGTCCAAAGTGCAAATCCTCTAGGTATCTAGAGGTCGACACTAGTGATGGCAAGAAGGAACAGCTTGGTATCCCCACGAAGGTCCTACAGTACCTTCCTGTCATACCGAGGATCCAACAGCTATACATGACAGAGGAGTCCGCGAAACAGATGACATGGCACAAACATGGCAAAAGATACAATGCTGACAAGATGGTACACCCATCGGATGGCGATGCATGGACCCATTTCGATGGCATACATCATGGTAAAGCTGAGGAGGCTCGGAATGTACATGTAGCACTGGCAACAGATGGGTTCAACCCCTATGGATTGCTGGTGGCCCCGTACACTTGTTGGCCCATGTTCGTGATCCCCCTCAATCTCCCCCCCCCCGGCGTCATGTTTCAACCCAAGAACGTATTCTTGTCACTGATAATTCTTGGACACCCAGGGAACAAGATGGGTTTGTTCATGGAGCCTCTCATTGATGAATTGATCCTTGCTTGGGAAAAGGGGGTACTGACATATGACCGAGCTACAAAGAAGAACTTCACAATGCATGTGTGGTACCACTACTCCCTGCATGACTTCCTGGCGTATGGCATATTCTGCGCGTGGTGTGTTCACGGGAAGTTCCCATGCCCAATATGCAAGACAGCTATGAGGTTCACTTGGCTAAAGAGGGGTGGCAAGTTTTCTTCATTTGACCAACATCGTCAATTCCTCCTTCTTGACCATCCATTCAGACAAGACGTCAAGAACTTCAGGAAAGGGGTTCAAGTCACTGACCCTACACCTCAGATGATGACCAGTGTCGAGGTCCGTGCTGAGATAGAGGCTCTCAAAGATGATAAAGAGAAAGGTGGTTTTATTGGATATGGTGAGGAACGCCAGTGGACTCATAAATCGGGCTTGACTAGGCTCCCCTATTTCAATGACCTTCTTCTTCCACACAACATTGATGTAATGCACACAGAAAAGAATATCGCCGAGGCGCTTTTTGCAACACTCATGGACATTCCTGATAAGTCAAAGGACAACGTTAAGGCTAGACTGGACCTGGCAACGATGTGCGATAGGCCAAAGCAAGTGATGAAGCCTCCTGCGCCCGGCAAGAAATGGAGAAGGACTCCGGTCGATTTCGTCTTGAAAAAGGACCAAAGGAAGGAAGTACTGCAGTGGATCCAGACGTTAATGTTCCCTGATGGGCATGCGGCGAATTTGAGTAGGGGAGTGAACTTGTCCACTATGCGAGTCTTAGGGATGAAGAGTCATGACTACCACATATGGATTGAGCGGCTCCTTCCTGCGATGACCCAGGGATACGTCCCTGAGCATGTGTGGCGCGTGCTGGTAGAGTTGAGCTATTTCTTTCACCAGCTTTGTGCCAAGGAGTTATCTTGGGACGTGATTGATGACTTGGAGAAAGTGGCACCTGTGTTGCTCTGCAAGTTGGAGAAGATCTTCCCACCCGGCTTCTTCCTGGCGATGCAGCATCTGATTTTGCACCTACCGTATGAGGCACGAATGGGGGGCCCATGCAGGCCCGTTGGTGCTATACAATTGAGAGATGTCTAAAGATTCTTCGAAAAAAGTGTAGAAATAAAGCCAAAATTGAGGCTTCTGTGGTAGAGGCATTCATTCTGGAGGAGGTGTCAAACTTCACAACAGCGTACTATAAGGATGGCCTTCCCAGCGTGCACAATCGTCCCCCTCGTTACAACGCGGACGAGAGTTCATCGAACCTCAGCCTTTTCAAAGGGCAACTTGGAAAGGAAAGCGCATCGGGCACCAAGACCTTGTGGCATGATGAGTGGCGCACTATCATGTTGTATGTGTTGTTGAACCATGACGAAGTGAAGCCTTATGTGCAGTAAGTTCTCAATGAGCTTGTTACATACGCCCTTGTCACTATCCTCCATCTATCCAACCCCCTTATCTCTTGTTTTTCAGGGAATTTCTGAATAAATACTGGAGAGGGAATAGGGCTTCTTCCCCTCAAGAAGAAGATAGTCTTCTCAAAGATGGTGTGCCTGATTTCATATCCTGGTTCGATACGAAGGTACCATCCAATTTACCTCGTTCAATCTTTGACATCCCACATTGCTCCTTTGAGCGAGTAATGTAACGATCTATCTGGCCTCACCTTGCAGGCCCGCAAGGATGCAGAAATGGATGCTGAGTTGAAAGGGCTCGCCAAAGGCTTCGCCTACAAGGTCAAGTCATTCACCGTTTATGATGTGAATGGCTATCGCTTTCACACAAGAAACTACGAGCGGAGTCGGCCCAATTGGAAAACCATGAATACCGGAGTTCGTACGCCCGCCACCGATGAGCGCGACTACTATGGCATAGTAGAAGAAATATACTAGCTCAATTTTGAGTGTCGCAAAGCTCCTTATCCAGTCATATTCAAATGACATTGGTTCGATCCTAATGTCACAAGAACAGCCCCTGAGATTGGACAAGTCGAAATTCGACAGGATTCTGTCTATCAAGGAGAGGATGTCTATATTGTGTCTCAATAGGCCACCCAAGTTTATTATCTCCCATGGGCGTGCCAAAAAGACCCCAATCTTATCGGTTGGTACCTTGTGCAGTTGGTATCGCCGCATGGTAAACTGCCTGTCCCAAACGATGAGGATTACAACTTTGACCCAAACACATTGGAGTTCTATCAACCAGAGGGGCTAGAAGGGAGGTTTGACATAGACATGTTTTCGCTGATGGGCATGGAAGTAGACAATGACATTGATCAGGACGATGGAGATGAGGACGACGGAGAAGAGGTGCAAAATGCTAAGGACTTACAAATGCTTGAGCGATTATAGTTAGGCGATGACAATGATGACAACGATGGAGATGAGCCCGATTTACTCGACAATATTGATAGTGATGATGACACCTATGATCCAGCCGCTGCCGATCGTGAAGAATATTTCTAATTCATGTAATACTATATTATTATTATTATTATTATTGCAATTATGTTTCGTTCATTTTGCATCTCTTTATAAGTACTTGTAATTTAACTATGCTAATTGGTTTACTCTTTGAAATTGCAGGCACTCGACAAAATGTTGGGCGGAAGGCAGTCCCGTCGGGGGGTCAACTCCCTCTACATGAGGGAGCGCTCACCACCCCACGCTGAGGAGGACCCCTTGCTGGAGCCGCCGACGAGGAGGACGAGGAGCGGCCGCCCCCGCGGCCGTCCGAGGACAAGGGTGCAGCCGGCTGCCACCCCGTCAGTGGACGAGGACGACCAGGCGGTGGGCCTGCACATAGTCGGGGGTGGCACTTCCTCTGACTCATCGGACCACGGGGAGGCGGCGATAGCGACAGCAGGGGGTTCCACTTGCACTGCCTCTGGCTCTACCTCGTCGGGAGTCTACTTGCGCGAGCCCTAGCAGCTCCCGGCGCGGCCGATCCCACTTCACCAGCGCCCGGTGATTCGACCCAGCGGTGACAACTAAGTATTATTTCACTACTATTTCATATGACATGTTGAAAATCAAACTGGAGACTAACAATTCTTCTTAATGACTCTTGCAGCAACTAGGAAGTTGTGTCCAGAATGGGCCGGGACATCAATGGCACCCTGGGCCTTCTGATTTGGCAGCACTACCCTGGCATGGTCACCTACGCCTCGGTGACTTCGCCGCCCTGGATGTGGGACCACTTCTACGCCACCGAGGACAGCGAGTTCGGCATCGTTGCGGCGTGGATCAAGGCCGAGTTCTGGGTGAGTCTTCATCGCACTAAATTGGTCAATACTACACATTCATTGGTCGTTCTTGAAATAATGAAACGATACATGATGTCTATATGCAGGACTTCTTCAGGTGCGATGAAGGGTT
The DNA here is from genome assembly GCF_019320115.1 of Miscanthus floridulus. Taxonomy (NCBI): domain Eukaryota; kingdom Viridiplantae; phylum Streptophyta; class Magnoliopsida; order Poales; family Poaceae; genus Miscanthus; species Miscanthus floridulus. Next base: position 106,416,773 of record NC_089589.1, read on the forward strand.
TAAGGACCGAGCGGCGCGAGTGTAGGACAAGGTCTGTAGGTCCCGACTCTCGGACCTGTACCACGAGACGCGGCTCTAGTGCATCATCAACTACAGCACCGACGTCCTTGGTCAGGTTGTGAGGAAGGCCGACGCTAGGACCAGGACGCTCACCAAGGAGCAGTACCTCTCGGTAAGTACGAAACATTAATATTGACTCCTTCCATGAAGAATAGGTAGGCTTCATTTCATCTTCTGAGATATCAATAACTTGATGGCATGCAGCAATGTCCTGATTAGTGCGCCAGGCACCGCCTCTACTAGGAGGCCATTGTGGACAGGTGGCTCTCGGAGGAGTGGGCAGAGAAGCACAACATCCGTCGGGACTGCTGCCTGTAGATGGGTGGGGCGCCACACCACCAAGGCAACCGGAGCCTCAGCGTGTACGCCCAGACATGGGTAATCTTCTTTGTGTTTTCATCTTTATTTATTTATTCTAACGCTCAATTCTCATTACTTGTAATCATCTTTGTGTTTTCCTCGCAGTCCCAGGCGCACCAAGGCCAGGAATGCAATGAGTTCATGGCGTACGCCCTGGCACACAAGGGCAAGGCGACGGCCCCGGAAGTCACCTACAACCCGATGGACAGGCCCGAGGCGTACACCAACGCGAGCGTCCACAGCAAGCTTAGCGAGTACACCTCGGTGGCCCGCGAGCGCCATGGGGAGGACTTCGATCCGGCCACCCATCCCCCTGGACACAGACCTCCTGATGAGGCTTGGAGGAGGGAAGCAGCACGGCCGGTACTGGATGGCGGACAGCACAGTCGACTCCTCCTCTGTTCCCATCCTCGCTGAGATTCGAGCAAGGAGCATGAGCTCCTCCCTCCCCATACGCTCTTGGCAGCAGAGCTCACAGCAGCAGATGGCGGAACTCTAGGTTAGTACTGTTTTATTCGTCGTTCATTGCTTTTACACATCTACCTTGCCTTTGCATTGTTTAAACATTGCAGGTGGAATGTTGCAGGCCGACTTGCGGAGGTTGGAGGCCCAGCAGGCGGCCCAGGCGGAGGCCCATCGGCTGGAGATGGAGGCTGTACAAGCCCAGAGGGCGGCCGAGGCGCAGAGGCTGCAGGACATGTTCAGCTTCATGGCGAGCCTTTAGGCCTTGCCAGGTGTGGTCGTGCCCCAGTCGCTGCTCGCTCCAGTTGTAGCTCCTCCTCCTCCTGTAGGGACTCCGGTGAGTATATATGGTTGTTTATTCCTTTAGCTTGTGCGGCCCTCCTGTAGATATTAATGAATTCGCTTCTCCTTTGTGCAGCCACAGTCGGTGGGTTCGAACCCGACTCCTCAAGGTGGCCCTTCTCCACAGGCCGGGTGGCCAACTGGCCCTCCTCAAGGTGGCAGTTCACACTCCGGGTGGGGAGGTTGGCAGTAGGTACCGTTTATTTGTTTCTTTTCATGTTGCATGGACTTATGTTAGACTTAGCCTTATGTTGGACTACTACTAGAGACATATATATATTGTGATGGATATTGTCATGGATGATGCGAATGTATGTGATGGATTATGGACAATGGATTTGTATGTGATGTATTATGGATGGTGGATGTGTATGTGATGGGTTATGGATGTGTATGTGATGGAATATGGATGTATATGTGATATATCATGTGCTGTGTGTTGATATATATGTGATTTCTTTGTTTGTGCTGATGGAAAGCAAAAAACCAAAAAAATAGCATTTTCCCCTCTTTGCCGAGTGCCACTCTCGGCAAAGAGGGCTTTGCCGAGTGCCGTGACCATGGCACTCGGCAAAGCTGGGAAGCAGAGACCCAATTTCCCAGCTTTGCCGAGTGCCAGAGCCATGGCACTCGGCAAAAATTTTTTTTTAAAAAAGAAAAAATTTCTTTGCCGAGTGCAAGAGTATGGCACTCGGCAAAGAATTTTCAAAAAAAAAAAGAAAAAATTCTTTGCCGAGTGCCGTTGAGGTGGCCCTCGGCAAAGAGGCCGTCAGAGTTGACGTCGAATTTTTTTTTTGCCTAGTGCTGACGTGACACTCGGCAAAGGCTTTACCGAGTGCCCGATATGTGGCACTCGGCAAAGAAACCTTTGCCGACGGGTTCTTTGCCGACTGCTCTTTGCCGAGTGCGGCACTCGGCAAAGCCTTTGCCGAGTGCAATAGGGGCTTTGCCGAGTGCCCTAAGCACTCGGCAAAGAGCCTGTCTGCAGTAGTGTATGTGGACAGGTGCTCACTTGCTTGCTAGCACAAGGAGCTTGACATCTGCCCTTGAGGAGCAAAAGAAAATAGTCAGAAAATATGGAGATCATCTAGACTATAATGCCTTTCTAGAGATGAACACCTTGCACCGTTGCATTAAGGAGGCACTACAAATCCACCCTCCAACATCAATATTTGTCCGCAACGTATACAAGAATGTTATTGTACATTCAAAAGATGGTAATGAGTATGAGATCCATAGAGGGCATACCATAGTAAGCCCAGTGCTATTTAATAGAAATTTACCTCACATTTACAAGGAACCAAATGTGTATGATCCTGACCGGTTTGGTCCTGGAAGAGAAGAAGATACAGATGGTGGTAAGTTTTCTTACACGCCATTTGGTGGTGGAAGGTGTAATATAGGAGAACGCTCAAGTTCATCTAGTCAGTGACCAAGTCTCCAACGGTAAGATAGGTAGATAGGGATCAGCTGAAACTATTAGTCTTTGTATAGGAAACGGCCATGTACTGGTCTTCAGCTGATCCCAGCTTTCAGGCATTCAGTTTCAGCTGCAGTGCTTGAGCACTTGTATATGTACCAAATCTCTATCAATAGATGAACTTGAGCGTTCTCCTATCTTACATGGTATCAGCTTTCTTCTTCCTGATCCAACCTCTTGCTTCCGCTGCTCCTCGCCATGGCAAGCCCCACTGGTTCCTCCTCATCCATGAACACCAATCCGTTTGCCATGGCCGATCCAATCCCACCCCCAGCTTCCACAATCGTGCTGCTCAACATCCACTGCCATGTTCCCGTGACGCTCAATGCCGTCTCCGATCAATTAAACTAAACTTAATTAAAAAGGTTTTAGAGGCTTAACCGATATTTTAACAAAAAAATTTCCTACACAATAAAATTAGTGCAAGCAACATGAATGCAACAAAATCAAAGCCTATGTCAAATTAAGTTTAGTTTATAAATTATTGTTTTCCTCCAACTGCTATTTGGTCTCACTTCTAAACTTAATTTTAAAATATTTTCAAAAATTGTAAAATTCAAAATTTAGGGTGTTACAACACGTGTCCCACTCATCCTCAATCGACCGATCACCAAGTGCTTGCGTGCCCATCTTGACTTGATCCAGTCGCCGTCTTGACTTTGATCAACACTGTCTCCATCATCACCCTCGCTTGTAGACTTGCTTGTCGATGTGTCCAAGTGCTAGCCATCCACGGTCGTCCATCCTCCGACCCTCATCACCAGCGTTGGGGATTACAAGCGGAGGACCTCGACTACGGAGGTCGTAGTCATGATGGGTAATGGGGCGAGGTTTTTCCCCTCTGCGCCCTATGTTGAGAATTAGGAAGGAGAAAGGAAATTGTTCTATTGCTTGCATCTCAAAGTTCTAGTACAAGAATAGAAATAGGAAAAGATGGTCTAGTGGCCGCGGTGCTGTGTGACTCGGTGAGGAGCACGCGCCTCCACAGGCTCTCACGTTGGGCGTGGTCACCTGGCCATGATGCACGCGCCTCCAGGAGCTCACGCGCCTATGGCACGATTGCCTTGCGTCTTCTTTGATGACATCCTCATCTTCAGCACGTCATGGGCGGATCACCTGCGACACATGCCCACTGTCTTCACCACCCTCTAGCAGCACCGGCTCGTCGTCAAGTGTTCCAAGTGTGCTTACGGGTTTGAGGCCATTGCCTACCAGGGCCATATCATCTTGGTGGCTGGCGTCGCTATGGATCCCGCTAAAGTCCAGGCGGTGCGGGACTGGCCATCACGGCATTCGGCGCATGTGGTCGCGGCTTCCTCAGCCTTATAGGCTACTACCGCAAAATTGTCCGCGACTACAGCACCATCGCGGCACCATTGACCACCTTGCTCAAGAAGGACGGGTTCCTGTGGTCCGCCAAGGTGACGGCGGCCTTGGATGCCCTGAAGACAGCCGTGACCATGGCCTCGGTTCTAGCGTTGCCCGTCTTCACCCACCCCTTTGTGGTCAACTGTGATGTGTCTACCCATGGCTTTCGGAGTCGTCCTGCTACAAGATAAGCAACCCATCGCCTTCTTCAGTAGGCCGGTGGCTTCTCAGCATCGCTCCCTGTTGGCCGCCTATGAACGGGAGCTGATCGAGATCGTGCACACTGTCCGCCATTGACGGCCATACTTGTGGGGCACTGTTTTCTGGTAAGGACTGACCATTATAGTCTGAATTTTTTGTTGGATCAGTACCTCACAACAATGCCCTTACATCACTAGGTGGGCAAGCTTCTGGGCTTCGACTTCATAATTGAATACAAGGCGAGCGCTGCCAACATTGTGGCTGATGCCTTGTCATGCCATGACAAGGAGGAGGAGAGCATCAACTTCGTCGTCTTAGCACCCTAGATTGACTTCATCGACCGCCTTTGCCAAGTGTAGACCACGGACCCTGCTCCGGTGGCCATCCATGATGAAATTGTGGGCAGACAGCCGGGTATCGTGGTCCATCATCGATGACTTGGGTGGAATCAACTCCAAGCTATACATTCTGTTGACGTCGCCTCTGCAGCATGAACTAGTGTCTGCTATCCACTATGCTACTCCTGGTCCATCGCACACGAACTCCTCGTTTGACCTTCTCCATTGCCATCGACAGTCTCCCGCTCAACACCTGCACATCACAAAGCCAAGAGGCATGTTGCACACACAACACACTCACGCCATGGTTAGTCTCACACACACACCTAACCAATGCTCCAATCACCTCATTGATAATCACTCATCACTCACACATGGGCACATATAAACCATGTGTTTGTAATCTCCCCCTTGATGAGTGTATTGTCAACACCAACACAAGAAATGAATCAAAAGCAAAAGAAAAGTGTGAACTCGTCCAAATGACTAAAAGACAAGAAAGGGCAAAGGGAGCAGGTCACTGGAAATGAGCAAACTCAATCCCCAAAGACATGGCCAATGGCTCAATGCAACCAAGAAGAAGCAAACCTTTGTTCCCAAAGACATGAGTAAAATCTCGACACAACTAAGTAAGAGAGCTAGTCCTCTAGAAGTGATCACCACGATAGGAAAAACATGATCTGTTAGGAGTGAGACACACAAAGCCATTACCACGAGGCCCGTAGTTATATTAACCATTACTAGGATCCCATTGGGCACGCACTCCTCGAGGCCTATCCCCTTGAGGCCTTGGGCCTCTCACTACCGGAGATGGCTTCTTTACCGAGTATCCCAGACTTTGTCGAGTGCTTTTTATCGGGCACTCGGTAAAGAGGCTGTTTGCCGAGTGCCAGAGAGAAAGCACTCGGCAAACAACTGGCACTCGGCAAAGAGGTTGTTTGCCGAGTGCCTAGCACTCGGCAAACAATAACACTCGGCAAAGAGGTGGTTTGCCGAGTGTCAGGACAAGACACTCGACAAAGGACAAATAATGAAAAAAATGAATGGAAAAATGATATTCATGTTATTTAGTATAATATGAGGCCGTATCTAGGAACAGACCACCAATTTTGAACATCTTGTTCACGAAACATGACCATGAACTTGTGGTCGAGTTGTTTTTAAATTCTATAAAAAGCAAACGAAGTCCAAAAATCATGAAACTTGTCAAGATGTCATGATATCATATGTGGAGGTTGTGATAAAAAATTGAGAAGGTTTCACGCAAGTTGTCATGTACGATGCTTGCAAACCGAAGAATCTCCGAAGAAGATTCATGATTTCGTGAAGAGGCCGACGAGGTGGTAAGCATCGTATGTGACAAACTTGCGCGAAACCTCCTCAATTTTTTTTATCATAGCCTCCACATATGATATCTTGACATCTTGACAAGTTTCATGATTTTCAGACTTCGTTTCCTTTTTATAGAATTTAAAAACAACTCAACCGCAAGTTCGTGGTCATGTTTCGTGAACAAGATGTTCGAAATTGGTGGTCTGTTCCTAGATACGGACTCACATTATACTAAATAACATGAATATCATTTTTCCATTCATTTTTTCATTATTCGAATGACTAGTAGTTATAATTTGAATTATCCAAGAAAATTCAATTAAATGAAATAAATTAAAGAAATATAGAAAAAGTCCAAGAAATGTGCCACATTGGAACATGGAGTACCAGGTATTGTATGAGGAATGCAGATAAAGTTTGGAGGTCAAAAGTGAAAAAAAATATGGTTTGCCGAGTGTCAAAAAATGACACTCGGCAAATCACCACTTTGCCGAGTGTCAGGACGTATGGCACTCGTGAAAGAATTTTAAAAAAAATTAAAAAAAAACCTCTTTGCCGAGTGCGAGGCCGGGTGGCACTTGGCAAAGAATTTAAAAAAATTAAAAAAAATAGTTTGCCGAGTGCCAGAGCTAGCGCCGCCCGCGCCCGCCTGCGCTAGCGCCGCCGCCCCCGCGCCTGCCCGCGCCAGCACCGCCGCCCCCTGCGCCACGCCGCCGGAGGAGGAGGAGAAAGAGCGGAGGAGGAGGAGAGGAGGAAGAAGAGAAGGAGGAGGAAGAAGGAGGAAGAGGGCGCCGACGCTCATCCGCTTCGGTCGCCGAGGGAGAACAAGCCCTGGAGACCCCTCCCTGCCTCCGCCGCCGCTCCGTCCGAGGCGGACAAGCCCGCCCCCGTCGGACAGCGGTCACGCTCCCTCTCCGGTTCTCCCCTGGTGTTCAATGATTTCCTGTTTGTTGCTTGACATGGACACGAACTGTTATTTCTGTAATATTGTAGAACTGACTCTGTTGATTCCAACAAAGCATAAGTGTCACTTCCTTGTTCTAATTTTATAAATGTGTTTAAGAAGTATGCATGTGCATTTGAGTTGCCTAGGAACATTTTCTAGCAAATTGGTTTTTTCTTTAGCTGAGAGATTGTATCTTGCATGGTTCCTGAAACAGTAGCATGGTTAGTGATTAGTACTGCCTAGAAAATGGTCTATCTTGTTTGAATTATATTTGCTTAGCTCAAGCATCATTGCAAGTTATCTGAAGTACGCTGTTTGGTAGAAATGGAAATTATTGAGGTGTAGCTAAATATTTCTCCTTAGGCATATACGCCTATCTTGTGATCTCTGGGAATTATTAGGCGTGTTTCCATTTCGGATCGAACAATAATGAGTATTGTCTTGTAAACTAAAAGTTTCACTTCAGCTGAAATGTGTCATTGGTTTACTCTTACTCTGAAAGTTATGCCAACACTGATGCTGTACTTCACTATAATGCAGCTTGCTAGTCTTTGATCTTGTGTATGTGTGTACCAAGTAGTTAGATTTCGATCTATGGAGTGATACGAATGCTACATATATAAGTTCTAGTCAAAACTGCTATCTATCGAAATACCGTGGATCAACTTAGGAATTATTCCCATGAATCTCAGCATTTGCACACTACAATAAGAATGCCATATATACACAGTTTCGAACATTCCCCATTCTGATACTGTTTCGAATATATACACCATGTTCGCTTGATCGTATCAGCCATGCTTATCAATCATGATACAGTGTTTTTCTCTCACAATAAAACAGCATCAGCCAACTTATAAGCCACAGAAAAGATGGTGGGCGGTGGGAGTAGGAGGAGGAGCAACCGCAGGAGGGAGCCATCGCCTGCCGCCCCGTTGCATGAGGAGGAGGAGCAGGTGCCCTAGGAGGACGCCAAGGAGGTGTAGGAGGACGCGCAGGAGGACGACGAGGAGGAGGTGACAGCAAGGGGTTCTGCTTCCTCTAGTTCGTCGAGCGTCTACTTGCGAGGTCCTGCAGGGTATTCAACAACAAGGCAGAGCGGGTGAAGCAAGAGCTGTGGGTAAGTCCTCCATGCACTACATTGCTCAATACATCGCATTCATTGGACATTCTTGAAATAATGAATGGATATATCGTGTTTGTATGCTGGATTTCTTTAGATGCCGGGACGGACATGAGGCCAGGGCAGATGCGGTGGCTACCAAATGCTGCAAAAAAACTCATCATGGACATGCATTACGAGGCACGCATCTAGGCCGTCGTAACTTACCACGGGACCATCCTTGGAACGAAGGTCATCAAAAGGGACGCAAGGAGCATGATGCTGACCCAGGACCAGTACCTGTAGGTAAATACAGAACATTAATACTGATTCCTTTTTGATTAAGTAGGCTTAATTTCATCTTTTGATATATCATGTACTTGATGGCTTGTAGATGATTCCTTATTGGTGCGTCGTGCATCCCTAGTGCTAGGAACAGATGGTGGACAAGTGGTGCTCACATGAGTGGGAGGAGACGCACAACTTGTGCCAGGAGCGGCGTTTGATGATGCCAGGTGTAGCACACCATCAAGGCAGCCGTAGCCTTAGCGGATACGCGGAAACATGGGTACAAGAATTCATTTATTTATTCTAACGCTCAATTCTGTATGATTTCTAATCATCTTGCTATTTTTCTCATAGTCGGCATCACATGGTGGCCAACCTTGCTCCATCTTCAAGGCATTTGCTATGGCCCACAAGGGCAAGGCGACGTCCGACGTTGACTGCAACCCAGAGGACGGGCCCGAGGCGTACAACAATGCGACCGTCCACAACCGCCTCAATGAGTACACATCGATGGCAAGGGAGGTCCATGGGCCACAGTACAATCCGAGCACCGAGGACCTTAATGGAGAAGTCGTCATGAGGGTGGGAGGAGGCAAGAAGCATGGGCGGTACTAGATTGGCAACGGCGCAATCGACTCGGCTAGTACTCCCAGTCTCTCCTAGATTCGAGCAAGCAGCACGAGCAGGAGCCCGGCCATACAACCTCGGCAGGACACTTCACACCACCGGGTGGAGGCACTCGAGGTTATTCCTAGGGTCGACACAGAATTTCATCCCGTGCCGAGGACACACGCAGCAAGCCGAAAGGGTCCGCTCGACGGAGCAGATCCGCCTAGCTTCAACGCAGGGATGGTCGATCCTGCGCAATCCTCTCGAGGCGTGCCAGTTAATTTGACCCTGCAATTGACAAGGAGAGAAAGTTCATCAGTAATTAAGGGCGAAACTTGCCGGTGTTGCCAGACAGTTCCGAATGTACAGTTGTGAGAGCCGATATGAGAGGAAATCGGCTAAATAGCCGATTCCAGTATATTCATGAGAATAAGTCAGTTAGAGCTCATGGGGTCGTGTGAAGAGAATCGGTTATCATTTAGGATAAACATCATTTAAACGAATATTAAACAATGGCAATAAGATATCAATGATGATCGATCCATACTGAGCCAATGATTACGAGTAACCGAACTCCTTCTTATAAAGAAACAATTCAACATCACTTAATTGTTTAATAAAGATAAATCTAATAAACATGTTAGATCTCATCTATCACCATGACTAGTGGGGCATGAGGCAGAATCATGCAGGCCGTAGAAATAACAATAGACTCGACAACCCTAACTCATTACAAATAACAGTGGGGCATGAGGCAGAATCATGCAGGCCGTAATATAATAACAAGATCATGGGGCTAACACATCTTTCAACTTATCCCTACTTCAACGATCTCGTGATGTGAACTGTTCATGAAAGCATTCGATATCGGCTAAACAGCCGATTCAGGCATAGCGCACAGTTAAGGTCATGCCTTCTCAGGAACGGGTCTATCAACCAACGATCCCCACTCCACAGTGCCAACAGTGGGGTGAGAGGCAGAATCCCACAGGCCGTGATGATGGGCCATGAAACGGTTCTTGCTAACCGATAGATCTACTCAAGATCGAACATACCTTAACCGCACGCTATGCACGATTAAGATTGATGCAAAACGGCCGATGAAAACATAACTCATCGCTTAAGATGCAGATTAGATCAGTTCTAGATTAGCAAACGATGAGTTAAACAAGATATAAGGCCGATCCAGATCAATCTCAATCGGGCAGAGTGATATTGTTGTAATTAGATAAACAATGAAAGCTATAAGCAATATCGGTAACTTAATGAATCTATCAATGACTGCCACTCTAAGATAGAACCGATAACTTGACCTTGATCCAATTCAACCAATGGGGTGTGAGGCAGAATCACACAGGCCATACTTGAATTAGACAAGAGTCGATAACTAGCTTATACCAGAGCTGTAGTGGGGGTCGACTAGATCGATGCAGCCATACGAACAGAGGTATAAACCATGACGGTACTTACAACAAACAGTGGAGGTCGACTGGATCGTTGCAGCCATACTTGCCAAAGAACTCACCGAGATCTACTCTACTCCTACTCCTAAGGGGTGGCCAGAGCCGAAAAAAGTAATTGACTTGTATTTGATTGATTGGGTTCCTCTTACAATAGCGGGGGTTTGGTATTTATACCCGGAGCCTAAAATGAACCTTACTCGAGTACAACTCAATACAATCTTTGGTATAGTGAAAATATTCCTAATTTAAGATAACTTGGACTCTAATCTTTCCCTTTTTTGAGAGTCCATCACATTCTGTCCTGGCGCTGATTGTAGCCTTTGTCCTTATCTGCTGGCCCTATCTATAGAAATTCGATTATAATTCTTGCATCCGAATCGGCTAGTTCTGATCTGCATGTAATTGATTTCTTGACGACATGATCTTGGGAACTTGAATCACCGCGACCTTCTTTCCAAATTTTGGTGTAAACACATGCCCCCCAATTTTGGGATAAAAGAAATTTCATTCCAAAATTACCATGCCTATGTTTCCAATAGGCCCACCGTCATGGGTAAAGAATCTTTGATCAGGTGTCTACTGTCTGTAGTCCATATCAATCTCATGAGCCCATGCTTCAAAACTTTTTCAGAGCATTATTGCTTCATGGGCATTTTGGATTCATCCTTCCAAGCCGGCTATAAAAATGGCTATCTGACCTTGGTGAGAGCAACTCAACAATTTAGCCATGCCCTGTTTCCATCTACTCTCTCGAGTGCCTCTAGTTTCGCCAGACCCTCCATGGTCTGCCTTCTTGTTATGAAGATCTTGAGCGGCTAGAAGAATTCTTGTGCATAGGGTGATTGCTTTACTTATCCTAGCGCCTCGTTGAGCAAGAAGACCAGTCATTGCATTTAGAAGAATCCTTGCGATATCACCTGAGTCTTTTCTTCATGCTCACAAAGATGTTCTAGTGTTTGCAAGGGCTAGAATATTTGATCACCCTCCCCTTTGAATCTTTTAGATCTATCCGCCCGACTGGAGAGTCTTCGATCAGCTACGGATCATGCGGCGGGATTTGTCAATCCTAGGGGCGCCGTTCCGGTGGTTCGTTTGCATGACATCTCGAATCGTGTCAGGGAGGTTGCTCTCCATGGCGTTCGTCATGGCGCTGCCGCGGCGTTGGTTGCCGCCCAAGCTCGTTCAGGCCAAAATCTTTAGCTTCTTCCCCATGGTTTTCTAGACACAGCATACCCTGGGGAGCAGGAGCGCTTGGTTGAGGATTTCATGAGTGCCGCCAATTCTGTAGCTTTTAATACCTTGGCCGATGACATAGTAGGCAAGGTTTTCCTCGGCCCGTAGTTTGTAATAGGCGATATTTAGCAGATAATTTTCCTATCTTGGCACCATGCGCATTACTTTGGTTTATGCTTGCTTTTCCCCCACGGATGATATGCATTGTATCGGCTTTTACCTTTCTGAATCTATTTTCGCACTAGCAGCGATACCTTTTTGGTATCGGCTAGTTGTCAGTCGAGCGAATTGGTCGTTGAGTATTAATCCAAATGTTAGGGTAATATTCCTTCAAATATTCCCTATTGATCTACTGAATCCTTTTCCTCCTCCCAGCGTCTCCAAAATGTACCAGGCGCGCAATGCCTGAGCCGATAAGGTTTCCCCTAATTAGGCGACCATACCGGCTGTCTCGCTTTTTGGTCGTCATAAGTGTGTCTTTGAGAGCATTTCTAGATCAACTGGAGAAGTCAATAGCCAGCGGGAGCTGATGTCATTTGACTAGAAATACTGAGAATGACCCATGGTTCCCCAGACTCGAGATCTGCAAGTCATCGCGGATCTTGTGTAGAACCGATCATATTCTCCGTTGTCTACTCATGCTTCCCTCTTCAGCTAAAGAGCCGATTTGATATAGCCGATCTAGGGCCTTGGTTTAACCAAGTCTGACAACACGACTTTTATTAAGAGAACCTTTCAATTTCCTGCCTTTCAGTTGCTCAGTGCTGTATTTCCATTGGCATTAGTGAAGTGGCGCTTCGCCTCCTATTAATTTCGGTTGCCTTTTGCGTGTCCTGAGGCATCCATCCCTTCGCTCCATGTCTTCAAATACCAGCCGATGTCTTTCGCCTCGAACACATCTCCATCCGCAACTGTTCCTTTTCTCTTCTCTGCCTGCCGAAACCCTATAGTGGTTAGATCCAATCATTCTTCATGGCCAGCGAAGATAACCGAGGCAAGCGCGCGGCGGAGGAAATCCTAGAAGAGAACATGCCAATGAATCAGCGCCTCCGGCGCATGAGGTGAGATTGACATTTCTTGTTCATGATGATGAACAGTTCTGATCCGCCTATAGGTTTGTTGTGAATGACAGTCTCCGTCCTCTTCCTAGGGCCAGCGGGCCCTCTGACGCTGCATCTTCCGTGCCGGCTTCGTCATCAGATTCTTTCGATTCCTACAACGGCGACGATGCCCGGCGCTATCTTCATGAGTGGAGGATGGCTCAAAACCGTTACTCTGAGGCGACTTGGGAGAACGGCAAACTAGAGATTCACCTCGGGGTTTCCCAGGCCACCCTTCACGAAGCTGAGGAGGAGGCCAGCGTTGTCCGAGCGTAGCTAGCCGAATCTGACGCCATGGTGGCGAGTAAGATGAATCCCATGAAGGCTTCTTACTTTGACTTCCATTATCTTCATCTTGACCGTCTTCTTGTTCTCATGATTGTCAGCCCTGACAGCACAGTTGGAATCTCTCCAACTGGCAGCGAACGTGACCGTAGACGCTGTCAATGCCTAGGGTTCCTCCATCGACGCTCGTCTCCAAGATGTCCTAGTCCATGTTTGGGAGATCGCTCTCCATGGCATTCGTCATGGTGCGGCAGTGGCGCTGACCGTGGCACAAGCCCGAACTGGGTACGAGCTTCATGCCATGGAAACAGGTTTCCCAATGGGCAACAGCCCTGAGGAGCACAAGGACCTGCTTGAAGAATTCATTGTGGCAGCGGAGGCCATAGTAGATATCACATCCGCTCAGGATGTGGTGAACAAGGTCTTCGATTAGTTTGTATTTAAGATAAATCAATGAATGAAGACTCCTGTTCTTTTATGACTATGTTTCAATGCAATGCCTTCATGTACGACCATGAATGTTTCTCGCTCTTTTTGTTTTTTGCTCTATAGGCGATACATATCGTATCGGCTATTACTGTCTTTGAAGATGTTTATTTTTTGAACTAGAGGCGATACCCTTCTGGTACCAGCTATTAGAGCCGAGAATGAATCGGCTATCGAATGTTGCCCGGGTGTCAGGACAATGTACCATAGAAACTTTCACATCAAAAGTCGAACGAGCAATCAACCCAGGTCGAACATCCTGTTAAGTGAAACATGACTTCTTCAAATCCATTAACTCCGAGTCGCACTTACACTTTAACTCAGCATTCACATACGTTAGCCTAAAACCCATCTCCAAGACTTAATACTCATTTTCCTTTGATCCAACGACCGACGTGAAGCTGTCACTTTTCCACTAAAACAAACTCTCAGAGCCGATCGCCTGCATCGGCTGTTGGCTTTCATTATTGATCTTAATGAAGCCTCCATCCCATGTCTTGCTAGAGAAACACTCAAAATCTCCTAGTTTCCAAAAGACTGGATCGGCTGTTGCGATGCTTACGGACTCATCAGCACGAACCAGTTCGACATCATCTCTATGCCATTGAATCAAACACTGATGCATGGTCGATGGTATGTAGCAATTCGCATGAATCCAATCACGACCGAGGAGTAAACTGTATAATCCTTTCCCATCAATGATAAAGAACATGGTGAGCAGAGTTTTACTCCTGATTGTCAGTTCGATGTTTATTGCCCCCCAGGTCTTGGACGTATTTCCTCCGAAGTCTCTAAGCATCATGTCAGTCTCAAGCAAATCCCCTGGTCCCTTGTCAAGCTTACGGAAAGTGGTGTATGGCATAAGATTGACAGAAGCACCTCCGTCCACCAATATCTTGTTTATCGGCTTCCCATCAACAAAACCTTTCATATATAAAGCCTTTAAGTGCCGATGCTTGACTGGCTTATCAAATATTGCTTACTGCACAACTGTTAACTTGGCAACCATCTCTTCATACTCTGACTCGTCGTAGTCTGAATAAACTTCCTGATTTGCCGGAGCTCTGAATTCTGATGGTAACAGAAAAGCCATTTGGATATTAGCCGATGGTTGCCTCTTATCAGCTATCTGCTTGGTACGCCATACTTGAGTTTTACTGGGTGCCTGAGCCTGTTCCTTAGGCGCTGCACCCTCCTCTTTTGGCTTCTCGTCAAATCTCCTGGGCACCACTAGCCTTCCTACCACGTGTATCTTCTTTCAGTGCCTTCCTCGTCATGATCAGCCCAGTCCTGTCCAATGACTCTTTTTCCCAACCGATCATGAACACTTTCATTTTTAAGCGTCGATCCATGTTGTTATGATGATATGCATCTTGAGCATGGATAGACCGGCGGTTGGTTCGAGATTGCCTATACTCCCGATATTGATTGCTACATTCTGGACAGTCATGTCTGGTAGGCAACTTCAAACCTTTATTCCAGCAATGCCTAAAGAAGGGACAATTCCAATGTAATTCAGCTTGTTCTCTTTCACACCTTTCTTCTTCTAATTGATGCTGGTATGCTTGACCTTTTAACCAACGTTGATAATCCTTTTCCTTCTACCGCTACCATTTATTCAACAGAATCCGAGATGTGACCTGTGGCTTTGATGTCTCTGCTTTCGACATCTTCCTCTACTCGTATCAGCTCTTTTGTTTGGCACGACGTCTTCTAATCTCTCTGTACTCATCAGCCAATATTTGCATTTCGGGATCGACTGTCCTAGCTTCTCTCGATTTGGTCGATGTTAGGACCTTGGTTTTTCTTTTGAACAGCCCAGCATCAACCATGTTTTGATCTCCTAGGAAAGGATTATCATTGATTTTCATCTTCCGAGGTGTATCGAATTTGAGTCTCCCTTGCTGAATAGCTCTCTGTATATGCTTCCTAAAGATTCTGCATTCATTAGTGGAATGAGAAGTAGTGTTATGGAATTTGCAGAACTTCTTGTTCTTCAACTGATCAGGGGGCAACATGACATGACCATCGGGCAACTTGATCTGCCCCTTCTCAAGCAAGAAATCGAAGAGCTTATCTGATTTGGTAATATCAAAGTCATAGCTCTCCTCAACTCCTCTTCCCTAAGGATTTGGCACCATCACTGTCTTCTTGCCCCAATTCCATTCAGCTGCAGCAACCTCTTCTTCTTCTTCATCTTCATAGCCGTCATCGACTGAATATGGATCGTAAGCCTCGGCTACTGTGGTGTTCTTCTAGAATCGGGTATCTCTGCGCATACTCTGGAATTGGCTATTGAGCGTTGCTACCCGTTGAGCCAATTGTCCTAAGTTGTCAAACTCTTGTCCTAGCAGCTTTTCTTTCCACATTGGCAGCATTCCTTGGACGGCTAAAGCAGCTAGTTGATCATCAGCCAAGCTCAATGAGAAACATAGATTCTTAGTCTCTTGGAATCTCTAAAGAAACTCAGTGTCCAATTCATTAGTCCTCTGTCTCATGGTTGTCAAATCAGTTATTTTCTTCTCTCCAGTCCCAGTGTAAAAATATGTATGAAACTTCTTCACCAGGTCGGCCCAATTGGTAATAGAGTTGACTGGTAATGACGAGAACCAAGTGAAGGCCGGCCCTGACAGGGACAAGGAGAAGAAACGAACTCAATGGGCATCCTCAACTGATGCTTCGCCTAATTATGTAAGATACCGACTGACATGTTCTATTGTGCTTGTACCGTCTTGACTAGTGAACTTGGTGAACTCTGGGAGCCTATAATTTGCAGGAAGAGCAACCAAATCATACCATTCTGGATATGGGTGTTTGTACAAAAAAGTCATTCCTTTTGGCTTCAGACCGAACTGATTCTTCATCATCTCGGTCACCTTGAGCAGCAACTCATCAGCTTGCGGATTTGGATTTCTCGATACTTGCTGACCCATCTGTGGATTGAAATCCCACGTGCCTTGATATCCTGGATTTGGTATCATGTGGAGGGTGTTATAATCTGTGCCATAGTGATAGCCTTATGGAATCTCAATCTATTGGGTCCTTTGCTGGCCTGCTGCTTGAAGTCTCTGATTATAGACATAAGGATCTATATCTCTACGGATCCTTTGAACAGATGGTGCTATCTTCTGAGCCGACGATGGTATGTGGCCTGATGTGCCAAAATTGATCATCTGGTTTTGACTGTGCCCCACCGGCTGCTGCACATGCTATACTGACGGTCTAGGATTGTATTGTACCTGATTTGTAGCAGTACCTGGAGTTTGTTCAGATGAACCTTGAAGTGTCTGGATGCCACCATTGCCAGTTGGTGCTGCTTCTTAATGACTGGTACCGACTTGATTAGTCCCTTGGGTCAACGGATCTGGAATATTATAACAAGTCGATTCAACCTGACCAACTGGAATTCCATGAATCGCCTCTTTCATGGCGCTGTGAAACGCGTCAACAAAAGCTTCATTGCGGCTTGATAGAGCATCACGAATAGACTTGTCTATGGCTTCCATGAAGAAACACCTTTCTTCAGCTTCGACTGTATCTGTCTGTCCGTATAGTAGAACTCTTGGTAGTGGAAATTTCTGAATAATTGTGTTGTCACGTGTTTTGGTGTAGGACAACAAACACTTCTTCTAAAATTCTTCTGCAACTTTGTTGATGGTATCCTTATCTTCATCAGGTAGGTCTTCATAATGTACCATAAGGATGTTGTCGTTGTTATGAACCGCCATGACGATTGTGGTGTCCCACCGAGCATGCCAGAAACGTGTGTCGGCACAGAATTTCATCCCGTGCTGAGGACACACGCAGCAAGCCGAAAGGGTCCGCTCGATGGAGCAGATCCGCCTAGCTTCAGCACAGGGGTGGTCGATCCTGCGCAATCCTCCTGAGGCGTGCCAGTCAATTTGACCCTGCAATTGATAAGGAGAGAAAGTTCATCAGTAATAAAGGGTGGAACTTGCCGGCGTTGCCAGACAGTTCCGAATATATGGCTGTGAGAGCTGATATGAGAGGAAATCGGCTAAATAGCCGATTCCAGTATATTCATGAGAATAAGTTAGTTAGAGCTCATGGGGTCGTGTGAAGAGAATCGGTTATCATTCAGGATAAACATCATTTAAATGAATATTAATCAATGGCAATAAGATATCAATGATGATCGGTCCATACTGAGCCAATGATTACGAGTAACCGAACTCCTTATAAAGAAACAATTCAACATCACTTAATCATTTAATAAAGATAAATCTAATAAACATGTTAGATCTCATCTATCACCATGACCAGTGGGGCATGAGGCAGAATCATACTGGCCGTAGAAACAACAATAGACTCGACGACCCTAACTCATTACTAATATCAGTGGGGCATGAGGCAGAATTATGTAGGCTGTAATACAATAACAAGATCATGGGGCTAACACATCTTTCAACTTATCCCTACTTCAACGATCTCGTGATGTGAACTGTTCGTGAAAGCATTCGATATCGGCTAAACAACCGATTCAGGCATAGCGCACAGTTAAGGTCATGCCTTCTTAGGAACGGGTCTATCAACCAACAATCCCCACTCCATGGTGCCAACAGTGGGGTGAGAGGCAGAATCCCACAGGCCATGATGACGGGTCATGAAACGGTTCTTGCTAACCGATAGATCTACTCAAGATCGAACATGCCTTAACCGCACGCTATGCACGATTAAGATTGACGCAAAACAGCCGATGAAAACATAACTCATCGCTTAAGATGCAAATTAGATCAGTTCTAGATTAGCAAATGATGAGTTAAACAAGATATAAGGCCGGTCCAGATCAATCTCAATTGGGCAGAGTGATATTGCTGTAATTAGATAAATAATGAAAGCAATAAGCAATATCGGTAACTTAATGAATCTATCAAAGACTGCCACTCTAAGATAGAGCCAATAACTTGACCCTGATCCAATTCAAGCAGTGGGGTGTGAGGCAGAATCACACAGGCCATACTTGAATTAGACAAGAGTCGATAACTAGCTTATACCAGAGCCGCAGTGTGGGTCGACTGGATCGATGCAGCCATACGAACAGAGGTATAAACCATGACGGTACTTACAACAAGCAGTGGAGGTCGACCAGATTGATGCAGCCATACTTGTCGAAGAACTCGCTGAGATCTACTCTACTCCTACTCCTAAGGGGTGGCCGGAGCCAAAAAAAGTAATTGACTTGTATTTGATTGATTGAGTTCCTCTTACAATAGCCGGGGTTTGGTATTTATACCCGGAGCCTAAAACGAACCTTACTCGAGTACAACTCAATACAATCTTTGGTATAATGAAAACATTCCTAATTTAAGATAACTTAGACTCTAATCTTTCCCTTTTTTTAGAGTCCATCACATTCTGTCCTGGCGCTGATTGTAGCCTTTGTCCTTATCTGCTGGCGCTATCTGAAGAAAGCCAATTATAATTCTTGCATCCGAATCGGCTAGTTCTGATCTGCATGTAATTGATTTCTCGACGACATGATCTTGGGAACTTGAATCACCGCGACTTTCTTTCCAAATTTCAGTGTAAACACCTGGTTTATTCGTCGTTCATTGGTTTTTTCATACATTTCCTTTGCATTATTGTAACATTGGGGTGAATATATTGTAGGCCCAGCTGGAACAAGAGAGGAGGATACGAGAGCAAATGCAGGCGAAGATGGAGAGGGTGGAGGCTGAGCGGGAGGCCGAGCAGCGGAGGATGGCGGAGATTCTTTAGTACATGCAAAGTCTTGGCGCCGTTACGGGTGTAGTTCCGCCACCTTCGCTATTCGCTCCACCTCCACCTCCAACTCCTCACTATTCTACTCCTGTGAGTATAAATATTTTAGTTTGTATGTTCATGCTTACGGTCAAATCTAGTGGAGTATAAAAGTTTTATTCATGTATGGTATATATTTATCTTGTCTCACACATGCAATCTCTTCTTCTTTGTGCAGAATCAATCGGCGGCATCGAACGATCCTCATGCTTCCATGAATCCTTCACCAAATCAGTGATGATACTTGTGGTTGTTAATGGTACTTCTATTTGCAATTGTGGTTGACGATGATGGAGCACTTGGATTGCTTGTGAACTTATTTGTGATATATTGTGAGACATGTGACGTTTGTGATATATATGTGACGTTTGTTGATGAGGACATGACACCCATGCATATGACTATGTTTGGCGCATGGTATGGAGGGTTAGGAGGCCAGCAAGGGTGTCCAAGTCAAGAAGGAGGCCCGAGGCTAATTCGGTTCGAGTCTCCGAGGTGGAGGCCCAAAGCAACTACAGTTCGAGCCCGTCTCGGAGTCCAGGAGCAGCACGTACTAAAAACGATGCCCAGGTCGCATACAGTGTCCGTTTTGGGCGTTCTTTATATGGATGGAAAGATAATTTCATGGAGCTTCCAATGGCACTAGTCCCACCTTAAAATTCGATCGGAGTCAATGAGAATCATAGAAACAAGTGGACGTCCAGAATCTATCAGGGTGCTGCTCCACCGTCGGTGAGAACTTAATTTAGAGGTGAGCTCGTTCTTAAGTGATCCTTTTCATACTTTTGAGAATAGATTGCTACCTAATGATGTTATATTAATTAGGAACATTGGAGAGTGTCATGAGGGACTTAGAGGAAGAGGTGGAGGCGATGATGACCAGCAAGGACGTCCAACAGAAATCGAAGGCCCGGTCCAACATGATTTTGAGTCTGCCTCGGCCTCCATGACCAGTCTGCCTTAAACTGGTCACCAGGACGCATCTGGACCCTGTTTTCGACGATCCACATATGGTTGGAAAGCTAATTTGATAAGGAATCCAATCCAAGTGGTCTCACGTCAAAATCCCTTCAGAATCAACGGGAATCGTCGAAACAAGTCAGCGTCCAAAATCTGCCAGGGTGCTGCGACACCGTCTTTTGGTCTGTTGGACCGTGTATCATGTTTGGGCCCATTAGGGGGCGCGTCCAGGGTAGGCGACGACCCTAAGACCTTTATAATCATACGCCGCTGCCGACATTAGGTTTTGGGTTTTGCTTAGATTAATCTGTCAAGAACAGTTTCGCCGTTCATCGGTTTGTGAGACCCCAACTTCGTGAGATTAATCATTCATCTGTAATTTGGTTGCTTTCTTTCTTGTTCTTGCTTGTGTTCTTCGTTGCGTAGGCAGGGATTAGCCTTCTTGGCGAGGTCAACCGGATCCGTGTCTCGGTTGATAACCAGAGGAGTTGTGGTGCTAAGATTGCAGGGTTCGATCTTTCGATCTGAAGCCGGATCGGTGTGTCATTCTCCGCCACAACGATAGTTACCTCTACCTAACGGAAGATCGGGATCCCCGTTCCCATTATTTGTGATATATATGTGGTGTTGGTGATATATATGTGCTGTTGGTGATATATATGTGATGTTGGTGATGTTTGTTATATATATCTGCTGTTTGTTTGGATGAGATGTAAAAAACAAAAACAGGTTGTTTCAGTCACTTTGCCGAGTGCAATGGCCATGACACTCGGCAAAGTGACTACCTGGGAACATGCTTTGCCGAGTGGAATGGCCATTGCACTCGGCAAACATCACAGATTTGCCGAGTGCCACGGGCCAGGCACTCGGCAAAGGTGGCCTATTTGCCGAGTGTCTTGTCGGCGGCACTCGGCAAAGTGGCCACCTTTGCCGAGTGTCTAAGTCAACGACGCTAGGCAAAGTGGGTACCTTTGCCGAGTGCTTGACCTTGACACTCGGCAAAGCCACCGTCACGGTGGCGCTCGCCGTCACGGCCACTTTTCTTTGCCGAGTGTCGGATTGGCACTCGGCAAAGCCTTTGCCAAGTGCCCGATAAAGTGCACTCGGCAAAGAGGTCTTTGCCGATAAACTGTTTACCGAGCACCCTTTGCCGAGTGTAACACTCGGCAAAGGCTTTGCCGAGTGTATATCGGCCTTTGCCGAGTGCCTCAGGCACTCGGCAAAGAAGCCACCTCCGGTAGTGTCTTGGTCCAACAGGAGCAGCACGCCTCTAGACAGGTGGAGCATGTACACCTAGGATAGGCTTAACATGTCCTGGTTGTTCATCTGAAGCCCATGTCGTTCATTCCTTTTCCTCCTAAAGCGAAACTCATCAAGGTGACCATCCCTATGGCAGTACTTACAGTGGAACCTCACCTCTCTCCTAGGCTGATGGTCCTCTCTTCTTGGGATGCGGTTCACTTTTGGATGTGGTTGTTGAGGCTAAGGAGGAGTTTCTTCAGGGATGTCAGGAAGAGTGTTAAGTGTGTTGTTTAAGTGGTTGATCTTGTTTTTGGCGTGGAGCTTTGGGTGGTTCAATGAACACTCCATCTTTGATGTTTAGTTTGCTCATCGTGGATGGCTTGGGCGGTATATATGATTTTTGTGAGTTTGGTATTGGTAGAAGAAGGGGCTTCTAATTGGGTTTCAAGCCACTGCACTCACCGATCTTGCCATAAAGCTTGTCAAAATCAACACCATCAATAGCAAAACCAACACCCGGTCTACTGCCCAAAATCAATACCATCAATAATAAAGCAACACCTGGTCCACTGCCCCGCTTAAACTGGTGGATCATCATCCCCATCTAGGGCTCCCACATGACACCCAGCTCAAGATGGTCCTAAGGTATGTGTTTTCTTCCTCGGATTTCATCTTGGCAGCATGACAAGGCTCTACTTGCTGAATTAAGCCTGGGTAAAGGACACACTCAGCAGAAAGAGCTATTGCAGCTAGTTTTCTCAAGAGCGATCTAGGAGTTTTTCTCCAGATTTTTCAACGGTATGACAATTGATTTACCATGTGACTATACGTTGATTGCACGGTGAAGGATCCTTTTTTGGTAAGGATCCACTATATGGAATTTTTATGGTCATCCAACTCTACAAATGCATTTCTTCTTACTAATTCACACTATTTAAATATTTGTTCTCGCTAATGCTCTTAGGAAACAAATATTAAAGGGTGTAGTACTAAAAATAGAAGAAACTGAAATATGTTTCTTTTCTTGTAACGCTGTATAAAAATGAGTACTGTTCTTTGAAGGTGTTGTTCAAACATATGTACAAACTACTTAGGTGCTCCGGCGCTTCTTTCTCATCAATCGTCCTGATATCCTCTGACCTACTTGTAAGAAGATTAATTTGAAATTATTCCAATTTTTGCTAATAATATCAGACATAGTTGTGACACAAATGTTAATATCTTACTAAATTATATATAAATGCAGTATTTGAGAACAGATGAACAATATATATGATGAAGAGGGTGAGAATTTAGGAGGTCGTCTTGATGATGTATTTGAAACAAATTTCTAGTAATAAATTTTGAACCCTCCAAGTAATAAATTTTGAACCTAGCTTATTAATAAGTCACGTACTGATTAGTAGTACAGGTGAGGCAAGAACATCGTCACGTGTATTGTTTGCTCGATGAGTCAACGCAATATCAACCGAACGCTTTCTTTCCTCCATCCTTTTTGTTATGATCCAGAATCTTCAAGAGTACCAAAAAAATCGTAGCCAAAAATTGATTTTGGATGTTTAAGAAAAAAATCACCATCTTATTTTAGCCATTATTCAAAACCAGTGCCACGTCTCCTCATTGAGCTTCTTGTTGGGATTGACGTCAGACAAACGCAGTCCCCCCCGACGCTTCGTATCAAACTAATGTTTTCTTTGTCAATGGTCGCCTTTAGGAGTATCTTCGCCTGGAGAAATAAAGGGAGAAAGCGAAAACAGTCGAACCACTTCGCTTGAGTACAAAGACCAGAAGTAAAGGACGAAAACACATGGTGCACTTCGCTGTCAACCGAAAGACGAAGCCACCTGACACACTTTGCTGTCAAGCAAAGTCAAAAGCAGGTGATACAACTTGTTTCCAGGACGCGAAGTCTCGTCGTCAATGATCTCTCTTCTTGTTTCGTCACTCAACCTTGTGTCATTTGTAAAGGAAATCCTCCCACCATCATCAAAGAAGGCGCACATATCTTGCAGCCTACTGTGAGTGAACTAGAGAGGGACGCATGCACGCAGGAACGTATCGCTCGGTGAGAGCAAGTGAGATCCTCGAGGAACAATTTCTGGGACTCGCCAAGATGGTGCTGATCCATGGCGTCTCCCCGTAGAGCTGCCTTCCATGGAGCTCCCCGTCTTGAACCACCAGCCTGGCCGGGTGGTGGAGGCGGAAATTCTGCGTCGGTTGTGGGCAGATGCAAGTTCCGTCTCACGCCGTCCACAGTGGGAATCCTTCTCCAGTCTGTGCTTGGTGGTTCTCCTTAAGCCTATCGTGTTGTTCAGCTGGCCGACCGGGTCTTCAGATTTTCAGTCTCCTCGAAACCGGTAGGCTTCCATGTTTTCAATCTCAGATCTTTTGAATGTTTGGAATTCAGAGTCTTCTTCCACCTCTGGCACGATGGACGGCCTAATTACAAGTTGGAGTATCATAATTGGGAAGTTGAACAATCCGCTGAATGGGTTGAAGTTGTTAAGCGCAATGGCCAAACATAGCAGGCTCATCAGGCTCTTCGTCCTTCTCATCCGGTACGTCTTTCTGGTGCCAATGCTGTTCCAATCTCTGGTGATCGCAGCCGGCCATTGTCCTCCGGTGATCGCCGCCGGCCATTGTCAGTTAGCTTTCCAAACAGCATTCATGGACGGCGGCCAGTCGGCCCGTTCGGCTGAGTGTGGACTTGTTTCAACTTGTTTCAGCTTATTCTCTCTCACAGAATACTATTGAATCATCCGAAAACTTACCAGCCGAACACGCATAATTCTGCTAGCTTTACTAAGTCTGACCGGGCAAAATCAAAGCCCTTTAATTCTCTGAGTTTCAAATTTCTGCTCGGCCCGCATTTTAGGCCTAGTTCCTGAAAAACTGTTCCTGCATTCTAATGCCAAGGCTTTATTGCGCTTATGCCCGAGATGTCTGGCGCCAGCCCATGAACGGCCCCTTTGTTACGGCCCATTGTGCTGCCGTAGATGCCTCCTCCTTGTCCATTGCTTGCCTTCACCCGCTGCCGCATGAGCAAATGAAGTTTGAAGACATCAGGAATATTTTGGAGGATTTTCTGCATGTTCATTTGGGTATTCCTACTCCGACTATTCAGTCGTGGCCCCACGGTCAGGCTTATGTTCATTTCTCGCATTTGTTTCACAGGGACCAACTGATTCAGTCTGGCCCCCATCAGTTTGGCAATGGGCACATTTCTTTTATTCCTCATAACAGAGCTTGGAACAACCGTACAACTGTGTTCACCCATGAGGTTTGGTTAATGCTGATTGGCCTCAATCTTGATCTCTAGACTCACCCACTAGTAGACAAAGCAATCTCCCAATTTGGCAAGCCGATTGTGTGGGAAGAAGATCAGAATCACCTGTCTACTGTCTTGGTCAAGGCAAGAGTCTCAGGCCTTGATGCAATCCCTTGGTTTTTCAATTTTACTGAAGGCTCTGATCCTGAATCTGACTGCTGGACAGCCCAATGTGAGATTCTGTTGACTAGGATGCTGGGTGCTCAAGCCCAAGATGAGGATTTCCCTCCTGATGACCCTGATGATGTTAATCCCAACAACTTTGATTTCTTTGGTTTCGGTCAGCCTGGACAGGGCCCTCCTAACCCACTTGATGGGCCTCCAAACAATTTCAATGGCAATGCTGCAAACTTTCAGGCAATAGGATGGGTTCCCTGGCCTGTTCATGCAAGTAGTGCATTGGAACAATAACCATTTTGAGGAACCCCAACATGATCATGATCAGCATGAGGAAGCACCAGCTGTGATCCCACTGCAACCAGAACCAGTGGATGAGATCATCAACAACCCAGATGGCTCTGTTCATCAACTGAATCAGGATGTCTTTCAGAACCAGCAGGAGCAGGTCTTAGCTATGGATGAGTTTACTGAGACAGATTCAGATGTTGACATTCAGCCTGTGGTTTGCCCATTCCTCCTGATGAAATAGTCCCTCTCCCTGATTTCAATAATCTTCAACCAATGGTTCCTGAGGAGATTCAAGTTGAGGATTTGCTTGGTTTTGTTGGTGATAATGTCCCTGCTCCTGAGCCTGTGCAACAGAATATTCAGATTGGCATGGTTCAAATTGTCCAGCCCTCTGCAGACCCAATCTTTGGAAATCTATCACCAATTGAAAACCTGCCTACTCTTGGTCCATCCCCTCAGGTTTTAAGATATTGGGTAAAGTTCTTCTCTAACCACTCTAATTCATCTAATTCAGTTCTCATACCTGACACTTGGATGAACTTCTTCCCTTTTCTTCTGCTGCAGTCTCCCACCTTTGATTGGGCTAAGGAATTCCTACAATCTAAAGCCTGGGATTATTTTGGTGCTGACACATCTGGTAATGCTACCCTTTTCTCTTTGCCTTTAGACTGTCCTAATGTTAATCTCTATCTGCAAAATTTTTGAAACACCTTCCTCTGTAATCCTAGAGCTTCTGAAAGATGAACATAGCTCAGAAATGGAAGACCCCTCATCATCCCAAACACCTAAGAAGAGAAAGGCCCAAGCCAAAGGAAAGGCACCTGTTTCTGAGGATGATGTCAGAAGAAGCACAGGACTGAAGAAGCTTAACAAAGGTTTCAAGTCTTCTTACTGTAAGGACAAGGATTGCTTGGGGTGCTCAGCTACACCACCTTCCATCTCCCCTAAGATCAACAAAAAACTTGGGGCCTCATTCTGTGGCCTGGATCCGGCATATCTTACACCAGAGAAACTCAATGCTCAGCCAAAGAAAAAGAAGGCAGTAGGAAACAAGCAAGACCAGTCCACCTCTTCTGCTTCCTCCAGCAGCATTGCAAATGCACCTCAGCCAAAGAAGCACAAGAAAGATGCACGCAAGAATCAAGACAAGCCTACCTCAGATGGCTCTAGAAAAAATGCTCCTGGTCCTGTCCTCGTAGTTTAGGACCCTTTAACTTGCTCTTTTGCTATCTTTTATGGCTACTAGAACTTGGAAAGTTTTATGTTGGAATGTAAGGGGCATTAACTCTGACAAGAAGTGGGATGCTGTCAGAGATAGGGTTGTGGAAAGCTCTTGTGACATTATCTGTCTACAAGAGAGTAAAAAATATTCCGTTGATAGAATGTTCATTAATAAAATTTGCCCCCTATTTTTGATGCTTTTGATTATATCCCTGCTTTAGGTGCCTCTGATGGCACTGTCATAATCTGGAAATCCTGTTACTTCTCTGCTACTAGATTTTTTCAGAATGAATTCTGTCTCTCTTTATAGTTTTGTTCTAACTTTAACAATGACTCTTGGATTCTCTCAAATATCTATGCTCCATGTACATATGCTGGCAAGAGAGACTTTCTAAGTTGGTTCAAAAATGTTCAGAAGCCTGATATGACAAATTGGTTACTGGTAGGTGACTTTAACCTTTATAGGAGCCCTGCTGATAGAAATAGACCTAGGGGAGATCATTCTGAAATGTATCTTTTTAATGAGGCCATTAGTGCTTTGGGCTTGGTTGAGTTGCTTTTAAAAGGTAGGAGGTTCAGTTGGTCTAATAAACAAACATCTCCCCTTTGGGAACGTTAGGATTGGTTTTTTACTTCTGCAAATTGGACTCTAACCTATCCTACCACTTTTGTATATTCTGTAGTGATGGAAACCTCTGACCATGTTCCATGTGTTATCTCCATATCCACCTCTATCCCTAAAAGAAGCAGGTTTCAATTTGAAAATTTCTGGATGGAGCACCATGACTTTATGGCCATTGTTCAGCAGGGCTGATATGCTCCTCTTCATATTACTGATGCAGCTAAAATTATCACAGCAAAGTTCAAGAATTTGAGAAGGGTCCTTAAAGAATGGCGAAGTAACCTTTCTAACCTCAAAAAAGCCATCAACAATGTCAAGCAAACTCTGTCTTTTGTTCTTTTTATTGAGGAATTCAGGGTTCTCACTATTCCAAAATGGAATTTTAAAACCCTGCTAGAAAACAAGCTCAGCTCCCTCCTTCATCAGCAACATGTTTACTGGAAGCAAAGGGGCACAGTTAAGTGGGTCACTTTGGGAGATGCAAGTACTAAGTTCTTCCATGCTAATGCTACCATTAAATACAGGAGAAACCTTATTACCTCACTGGAGGACTCCTCTGGTACTATTGTTACCACTCATGAGGACAAGGCTGAGCAAATTTGGGTTTCCTTCAAGGAAAGGTTAGGTGTTTCTTCTTTTACAAGGATAAATTTTAATCTGCCTGCTCTTGTACAGAATGAACATGACCTTTCTTCTCTGGTGTCACCCTTTGAAAAAGATGAGGTTGATTTGGTCATCAGATTGTTACCCTCATATAAGGCTTCAAGAC
The DNA here is from genome assembly GCF_019320115.1 of Miscanthus floridulus. Classification (NCBI taxonomy): domain Eukaryota; kingdom Viridiplantae; phylum Streptophyta; class Magnoliopsida; order Poales; family Poaceae; genus Miscanthus; species Miscanthus floridulus. Next base: position 106,444,559 of record NC_089589.1, read on the forward strand.
CTGATGGTTTTAATACTGATTTTGTCAAGAAGCGTTAGCCAATTATCTCACAAGATTTTTATAACCTATGCAATGCTTTCTACCAAGGAGATGTTTGCTTACAAAGCTTGAATGGCTCTCACATAGTACTGGTCCCTAAGCATGACCATGCTATCAAAGTGCCTGATTTTAGGCCTATATTTTTGCTTAACACTTCCATCAAGATCATCACTAAAATCCTGGCAAACAGATTGCAGCTAGTCATCCCTAAACTTATTTATAAAAAACAATATGGTTTCATTAAGGCTAGATCAATCTAGGGTTGCCTGGCCTGGTCTTTGGAATTTCTCTATCTTTGCCATCAGTCCAGGAGAGAGATTATTATTTTAAAGCTAGACTTTGAAAAAACATTTGATAAAGTGGAACATGAGCTTATGATCCAAATAGTGTAGAGTAAGGGTTTCCCTGTGACAGCTATAAGTCTTGTCCTTGTCTACTTAGGATAATTATCTAGAGTAGTTGGTGGCTGTGTCAGTCCTTATCTTTATTTCTAGCATCTACTTTAGCATCTCTAGAATATGTTGTAGCTTTCTTAAGGCTCAAGCAAGCTATCCTATATGTATCCCCAACCTGCCATAGTTGTGGTATGGCTAATGAAATATGAAATTTAGCCCCAAACCTGTGTGTTTGGTTCTAACAAATGGTATCTAGACCTAAGTTCATCTGGGTTCTACCCTTACCCCATCCCAATCCGTTGCCATGTCTCTCCACTCCTCATCCTCTTCCTCCAACCGTTCCACCAACTCCAGCATACGTGCTGCAGTGGCTGCAGCAGCCAGGCGCGAGGAGGCGGCGGCCGAGCGTGCAGCTGCAGCGGAGCAGGCGGCTCGCATCGCCCAGGCGGAGCTTGCTGCGACGTGTGCGGCTGAAGCCGCCCGCCAGGCAGCAGCGGAGGCGCGGGAGGCTGCTGCAGCAGCGGCTGCGCTCTGTGCGGAGGTGGACACGGGCGAGCAGGAGGACTACGGCGCCTGGCGGGCGCGTTGGATGTAGGAGCGGCGGTGGCTGCAGCTCTGCACCGTGGAGCGGATGCCGAGCGGGCCTGGCCCGATGCGGGTGGCCTGGGCAGATGCGGTGGACGTGAGACTAGCAACTGCGACGGCTTCGACAACCGACGTGGACTCGGCGTGGGCCGCTTCAATGGACGACGCCGCGACTTCGACCTGGACAAGCGGGCGGCACGTGACGCCAACGCCTGGCTGGAGCGGGAGGAGCGGCGCGAGGCGCAGGACCTGGGTGGACGGGACGCTGGCACATGGAGCCCTCACACAGGCAGTGCACCTCCCCTTCCCCGGACCGGCACCGTGGTCGCCGTGGCTGGCACGGCTCCCCTGCCGTCGTGCAGACCGTCATCAAGGACGCCGGGGGCAGATGGCCCATCCTCACCAAGACCAACTACGCCAAGTGGTCCATGGTGATGAAGGTGAACATGCAGGCGCGGCGCATGTGGGATGCGGTACGCTACGGCAATGCCAACTTCGATGAGGATCGACTGGCACTGGAGGTGCTTCTTGCTGCTGCTCCGACGGAGAAGCACTCCTCCCTTGCAAACAAGCGGACCGCCAAGGACGCCTGGGACGCCATCACCGTGGCATGCATCGGCAGCGACCACGCTCGCAGGTCCATGCTTCAGAAGCTACGTCAGGAGTGGGAGAACCTGGCTTTCAAGCCGAGTGAGGACATCGATGACTTCGCTCTCCGCCTCAACACACTGATGCAACAGTTGGCATGGTACGACGACAACGACATCGACAAGGAGAGAGCTATCGAGAAGTTCCTCCACGTCGTCCCCAAGAAGTACTCGCAGGTCACCATCGTGATCGAGATGTTGCTGGACTTCTCCGAGCTGTTGATCAAGGAGGTGACGGGTCGCCACAAGGCCGTCGACAACTGCGAGCAGCTACCTCCCTTAGAGCCGGTCACCATCGGTGGCAAGCTTCTCTTCACCAAGGAGCAGTGGTCGCCCGCCAGCGGGAGCGGAAGAAGGGGGAGGCCTCGGGTTCTACGGCTTCGGGTTCGTCGAGAAGCCGCAAGCGTCGGTCGCGCAAGCAGGACAAGGCGCGTGGTGGCGCTCCTGGCGGCGCCAACAGTGAGCGCAACGCTACCCGCGATGACACCTGCAACAACTGCGGGAGGTCCGTCCACTGGACCAAGGACTGCCGATAGGCGAAGCGTGGCAGTTAGGCACACGTCGCGCAAGCATAGGAGGGTGACGAGCCGGCTCTGTTCTTCGTACATGGGAGCATCGAGCCACACTCCTCACCCGCGCCGGCCGCCGCCAGGCTCCTCCACCTCGACGAGCCACGGGCTCACGTCTTCCTCAGCAATGGGTCCGGCGGCGACAAGATCGATGGGTGGTACCTCGACACCAACGCCACCCACCACATGACCGGGCGGCGGGAGTTCTTTTCCGAGCTCGACTCCGGCGTTCGAGGCTCCGTCAAGTTCGGGGATGCCTCTGCCGTGAAGATCAAGGGCGTCGGCTCTGTCGTCTTCACCGCCAAGACCGGCGAGCACCGACTGCTCACTGGTGTCTACTACATCCCCGCGCTGAGGAACTCCATCATCAGCTTGGGACAAGTAGATGAGAACGGCTCACGAGTGGAGATCGAACACGAGGTCTTGTGTATCTGGGATCGCCATCGTCGCCTTCTCGTCAAGGTGAACAGAGGCCCCAATCGCCTTTATGTCCTCCACGTGCAGGTGGAGCAGCCCGTGTGTCTTGCAGCCCGCTGCGACGACGACTCCTGGCGGTGGCACGAGCGCTTTGGGCACCTCAACTTCGAGGCCCTAAAGTAGCTCGGCAACCAAGAGATGGTGCAGGGCATGCCGCGAGTCGAGCACATGGAGCAATTATGTGACACCTACGTCCTCACCAAGCAGCGGCAACTCCCCTTCCCCCGCCAGGCGAGCTTCTGCGCCAAGGAGAAGCTAGAGCTCGTGCACGGTGACCTCTGCGGCCCAATGACACTGGCCACACCTAGAGGCCAGCGCTTCTTCCTGCTCCTCGTCGATGATGTGTCCCGCTACATGTGGGCGATCCTGCTCGACACCAAGGCGGCGGCTGTGGACGCCATCAAACGCCATCAAGGTGCTGCGGAGAAGGAGTGCGGCTGCAAGCTTCGGGTGCTACACACCGACAATGGCGGCGAGTTCACGGCGTACTATGTCGACGAGGGGATTCAGCGCCACTTCTCTACGCTGTACACCCCACAGCAGAACGATGTTGTTGAGCGCTCCAACCAAACGGTGGTGGCCACCGCCCATGCCCTCCTTAAGCAGAGAGGGATGCCGGCCATCTACTGGGGGGGAGGCGGTGATGATAGCTGTGCATCTCCTCAACCGCTCGCCCACCAAGGCCCTTGACATCAAGACGCAGTACGAGGCCTAGCATGGGCGCAAGCCCGTGGTGAGCCACCTCTGCATCTTCGGCTGTCTCGCCTTCGCCAAGGAGCTCAACCACGTCGGCAAGCTCGATGACCGAAGCATGCTAGGGGTCTTCATCGGCTACGCGGAGGGCGTCAAGGCCTACCGCATCCTCGACCCTACAACACAGCGCGTCCGCATCTCCTAGCACATCATGTTCGACAAAGGGCAAGGCTGGGCCTGGGACAAGGCAGTGGACAACAGCTCGACTTCGACTCTCAGAGACTTCGTCGTCGACTACGTCCACTTCGAGGGAGCCGGGGGAGCTAGCAGCTCATCTTCACCGAGCTCGTCTACCTCAGCACCCGGCTCGCCACTAGCTCCGATGAGTACTCCACCGCCTACACCACCAACAAGTCCTCCATCACCTATACCACTGGCTATGCCCCGCTCTCCTACACTGGCTCTCCAATCTCCTGCATCGGCGCCCACACCTCCAAGATCGGCACCAGCAGCCTTGGTCCCTGACGAGCAGCGCACGGTGGAGTCACCACTCCGCTGCCCGACGACGAGGATCGTGTCGATGCCTACCACGACGACGAGCCTCTGCGCTACCGCACCTTGGACAACATCTTCGGTGATCAACCTATTCCTGGACTGGCGATGCATGACTTCAAGGCGGAGCTGCACCTAGTGCACGAGGATGGCGAGCCCCGCTCCTTCGCTGAGGCGGAGGGAGATGCGACATGGCACACCGCGATGCAGTAGGAGATGGATGTGGTCGAGCAGAACCGGACATGGGAGCTGGTGGATCTTCCTATCGGCCACCGCGCCATCACCCTTAATTGGGTTTACAGGCTCAAGAAGGATGAGACCGGGGCGGTGATCAAGCACATGGTGCGTCTGGTGGCGCGCGGGTTCGTCCAGTAGGAGGGAGTCTACTTCGACAACGCCTTCACGCCCGTTGCGCGGATGGAGTCCGTCCGTCTCCTCCTCGCACTGGCAGCCTAGGAGGGTTGGCGTGTGCACCACATGGACGTCAAGTCCGCTTTCCTCGACGGTGACCTGAAGGAGGAGGTCTACGTCCACCAACCGTCGGGATTCGTCATCCCCAGCAAGGAGAACAAGGTTCTTGGCCTACGCAAGGCCCTCTACGGCTTGCGGCAGGCACCCCAAGCTTAGAACGCCAAGCTGGACTCCACTCTCAAGCAAATGGGATTCCAACAAAGTCCTCACGAGGCTGCAGTCTATCGGTGGGGCAAGGGAGACAATGCCCTGTTGGTAGGCGTCTACATCGATGACTTGGTGAGCACCGGCACCAAGGAGGCCGAGGTGGAGTCATTCAAGGAGGAGATGAAGGCGACCTTCCAGATGAGCGACTTGGGCATTCTCTCCTTCTACCTGGGGATCGAGGTCCACTAGGACAGCTCTGGCATCTTCCTTCGCCAGACCGTCTACGCCAAGCGCTTAGTCGAGTTGGGCGGGCGCACCGGCTGCAACCCAGCACACACTCCCATGGAGGAGAGGCTGAAGCTGAGCCGTGACAGCACGACGAAGGAGTCGATGCCACGTGGTACCGGTGCATTGTGGGCAGCCTTCGCTACCTCATCCACACACGGCCGGACCTGACGTTCGCCGTTGGCTACGTCAGTCGGTTCATGCAGCGACCGACGATGGAGCACGAGCAGACCGTCAAGAGGATCCTCCGCTACGTCGCGGGCACTTCCGACTACGGCTTGCACTACCCGAGGTGTCCCGGTGCGGACCACTTCATCGGGTACAGCGGCAGCGACCTTGTCGGCGACACCGACACAAGCAAGAGCACGAGCGGGGCACTATTCTTCCTCGGCAAGTGTCTAATCAGCTAGCAGTCGGTCAAGCAGCAAGTGGTGGCTCTGTCCAGTTGCGAGGTGGAGTACATCGCTGCCACAACTACTTCGACTCAAGCTCTCTGGTTGGCTCGGCTGCTAGGCGATCTCCTGGGTAGAGACGTAGAAGTAGTGGAGCTCAGGGTGGACAACAAGTCCGCCTTGGCCTTGGCGAAGAACCCTGTCTTCCATGAGCGCAGCAAGCATATCCGAATCAAGTACCACTTCATTAGGAGCTGCTTGGATGAGGGAAGCATCAAGGCCGGCTACATCAACACCCAGGATAAGCTCGCCGACCTTCTCACTAAGTCCCTTGGGCGGGTCAAGTTCCAGGAGCTTCGCACCAGGATTGGGATGGTTAAAATTCCCCAGAAGGCGCCACACAAGACTTAGGGGGAGAATGACAGCTATAAGTCTTGTTCTTATCTACTTAGGATAATTATCTAGAGTAGTTGGTGGTTGTATCAGCCCTTATCATTATCCCTAGCATCTACTTTAGCATCTCTAGAATATGTTGTAGCTTTCTTAAGGCTCAAGCAAGCTATCCTATATATATCCCCAACCTGCCATAGTTATGGTATGGCTAATGAAATCTGAAATTTAGCCCCAAACCTGTGTTTTGGTTCTAACACCCTGACCAGTGGATTACATGGATGAAGATGATTTTTTCTTCTAGAATTTCAGCTGCTCTTCTTAATGGGGTCCCAGGGAAAGTTTTTCATTGCAAACGTGTGGTCAGGCAAGGTGATCCCCTATCACCTTTGCTTTTTGTGTTGGCCGCAGACTTTTTACAAAGCATTCTCAATGCAGCCCAGCAACAAGGTCTTCTTTTTTTACCTGTGACATTGCCACATGATCATGATTTCCCCATACTACAGTATGCAGATGATACACTCATTTTTATGCAAGGGGATGCTAGGTGGTTTTCTTGAAGGCTATTCTAAACTCTTTTGCTGAATCTACTGGACTAAAGGTTAATTATTCCAAATCAATGATGGTTCCAATCAATATAAGTGATGATAGGTTTGACATTTTAGCACAAACTTTTGGTTGCACAAAAGGAACTCTGCCATTCACATACTTGGGTCTGCCTCTGAGTTTGACAAGGCCAACAGTAGCAGATTACTGGCCATTAGTCAACAAATGTGAGAGGAGATTATCAAGTGTGTCATCTTTTCTTAGTCAAGCTGGAAGGCTTCAGATGACAAATGTTGTGCTGTCTGCTCTACCAACTTACACAATGTGCACTTACCTCCTGCCAAAAACTGCCATCAAACAAATTGATAAGTTTAGAAAACAGTGTTTATGGAGGGGATCTGATTTGAATTGTAAGAAGCCTTCAAAAGCTGCCTGACCTTTAGTCTGTGTCCCAAAGGATTGTGGGGGTCTTGGAGCTCTGAACTTGTCCACCCAGAATGAAAGTTTGCTACTCAAACACCTTCATAAGTTCTTCAACAATCTAGATGTTCCTTGGGTACAGTTGGTCTGGAACTGCCATTATCAGAATGGTGGGATACCTCTTAGCAACAATAAGGGTTCCTTCTGGTGGAAGGATATCCTCAAATCACTAACGCATTTCAAAGGTATGGCTTCAGCAACAGTTAAGGATGGCTCTACTTGCTTCTTCTAGAGTGATGTTTGGAATGGCAGAATGCTTAGCTCCCAATATCCTGAACTGTTCCCATTTGCAAAAGATCAGCACATTTCAGTCCAATCTTTCATATCTTTGACAGAAATGGCAGACATGACACAATTATTTCATTTACCCCTTTCAGCTCAAGCATATGCTCAATTTCACCAATTGACTACTATTTTGGATGACACTGTTTTGCAGACTGGGAATGATACCTGGTCATATATTTGGGGTTCTAATTCCTTTGCCTCAAGCAAAGCATATTTGAGTCTGACAGGAACAAGGCAAGTCCACTTGGCATATAAATGGCTATGGAAATCTAGCTGTCAACCCAAAAGGAAATTCTTTTTCTGGCTCTTACTTAAGGATAGACTCAGCACTCGTGGCCTTCTCAAAAGAAGAAATATGGAATTGGAAAGTTATGATTATGTACTTTGTCATCTTGACACCGAAGAAACCCTGATGCACCTTTTCTTTCAGTGCCCTTTCGCTGTCTGCTGTTGAACACTTTGGGTCTAGCTCCCCTTATTCAAGATGACCTCCTCATTACACTTTCAGCCTTCAGAACTCAACTGCATCAGCCTTTTTATCATGGAGATAATTATCTGCATGTGCTGGGCTATCTGGGCTACTTGCAATGACAATATTTTCAGAAGTTTACAACATTCAGTGTCCTCTTGCAAGACCACCTTCAGAAGAGAGCTAGCTCTAGTTAAGCTTAGAGCTAAGAATAAATATCAGCCACAATTTGATCAATGGCTAGAAGGCTATGTATAATTCTTATGATTTTCATTCTTACTTTTTTTTGTTTCATGAGCTTCATACTCAGGCCCTGTACATTTATTTAAAAAGTCTTAAATAAAAGCTCAGTAGGGGGCAACCCCTCCTGTTTCATAAAAAAAATGATCTCTCTTCTTCTGAGAATCACTTAGGCAATGAAAAACATTGAATCTAAGAGGTAATAACTAGTTTGCCCCTCAAGATGAGGGGTTGTGAATGATTGACCCAGGGGTATTTTAGACTTTGTAATAGGATTAACCAAGATGATGACCTCTATAAATACCTCCTGACATGTACTGTACACAGACATGAAATGAATACTAAATTGAGTTCACTTTGTTCACTGATGCTTGTGTGAGTAATCTTACCCAACACTTCTCCTTCGGCTGCCCAATATATTTTTTGTTACCACCCCAAAAAGGGGTGTTGTGAGGAAATACTTTTTTGCCGAATACTTTCTGCAACCACCCAAAACTATAAGTTTTGGCCTCTCCTTTCTGACACTCCTAAACATGCTCTCACTCAAAATTTATACTTTGTACTATCCCCCCATATCACAACCTTACGTTGTCAAATTATAATTTGAGTGGCCAAACACCTCTCAGCTAATCCCTGCATCACATTTTGTATATAAGTATATTGCAAACAATTGAAACACTTGCAGCCGTTGATGATGACTGATATGAGTATGTGAGTATGATATGATTAAGATTCTTTACTCTGTAAACTATACATCGTTTGCATTGTTTTGCAGGAAACATGTATTATACTGGGTATATTAGCTTTTAGAGCGATAGTTCAAATAACACATCTAAATTAGATGAGCATTCAGTTAAGATTTAAGAATATACTAAACTCTGGGGCTGGCATATAATGCCCTCCATCCAGATTTCGCACGTATATATGCGTTTCGAGAAGTGCCCCTGTATGGTCTATTCTAGTGATGACGGCATTTAGGTCCTGATGTTACTGTTTATATATTCAAATTTGGATCCAATCAATGCTCTGGTCAGCAACCAACTAATCCCACTTCTTTATCTACGCGTCCTGAGAAGTGATCCGGTATTGTGTATTTAAGTGACGGCTTTTGGGTCCTGACGTTACTGTTTATATATTCGGATCCCATCAATCCTGCTACGACTTTATATACGTGACACATGCTAGTAGTCTGCACAAGCTCGGTTCAGAGCTAGGGAGGTTGGACTTTGGACTTTGGAGGGAAAAAGCTGCTTTAGTTTGTGCTTTAGATGAAGACAAACTTTAATTTATGCTAAAGTTGTAGAGCTCACCGCAATCTTTAACTTTGTAGTTGATACATTTTTTTATTTGAAACTGTTCAGTTTAAGCTCTCAAATTTTGATATATAAAATTTAGAATTTTCAAACCACCCTAGATGTTTACATGGTCTACATAAAAGTTGTAGTTGTCAATAAGATTTACAACTTCGTAGTCAACAGATTTTTTAATTTGAAGTCATTTAGGTTGCTAAATACTCCTATTCAGTTCTAATATTTTGAAATTTAGATTTACAAATTTCAAATGACACAGGACGTTCACATGGTCTATGCTTAAGTTGTAGTTGTCAACACAATCTATAACTTTGCAGTTGATAAGTTTTTGTTTTCAAAACATTTTGAGTCCTGAATATTTATTTCAAATTCTCATATTTTGATATTCAATTTTTTGATATTTTCAAACTCTGTCAGATGGAAATACATCCATATCAAAATTGTAGACCTCGACAAGATCTAAAACTTTGTAGTTGAAATTTTTATTCAAAATCATTTAGGGCTGCAATATTCAATATAAGATTGTGAATTGTTGATGGAAAAAGCAGCATCCTAGCCTGTATAGTGAAGTGGTAGAGAGATGTTGTGTTAGTCAATGATTTACACAGGCTGTCTATTCAAGTGACGGCGTTTGGGTCCTAACGTTACTGTTTATTTATTGGTATACAGTTTTTTTTTTGCGACTTTATTTATTGGTATCCAGTTAATGCTTTGGTTTGCAACCATCTAATCCTACTTCTTTATATACGCGTGACACATGCTATCACTAGTCAATTGGTGCCCCAGATCTCAAATCGCGCTCTCACAGGAATAAATTTTGAACCTAGTTTATTGATTAGTAATAAGTAACTACACAAGTTAGTATTATACAAGAATATCTTCACGTGTATTGTTTGCTGGATATATAGTAGGTCAACACTTGCACTCCAATAGAGCTAAATCAAAGCATAAAAATAGACCTAATTCAAATCAATTCATAATTCTTTATTAGGGGCACCATTATTTCGGATTTTGGGATTTCTAGCAAACTGGATTTCGATATAGGCGGCAATGGTTTCTTTTCTCCACCTTTTTCCGGTATGAGTACAAATATTTGATGGAACTTCATATTTACGATCTTTTGGCAAGTTTAGACTATCTCCTCTTATCTCAACCCAACACACTTAAGGCCCGCTTGGCCGGGCTCCGGCTCCTTGCTACGGTACCAGATGTGCTGGAGCCAGAGGAGCCATAAATTGTGGTTTCTTCTGGCTCCACGTTCATTTCGTGTGAAGAGAAAAATAACTCCTGTGAACGGTACTGCTATAGTGCTGGTGTAGGAGAAGCCAAAGCGGCAAAAAACCGTGCTAAACAACAGGCTCTAAGTTATCATTTGAGTGGGCAGCAAACACCTGTCAGCTAACTACTGCTTCACTTCTATATATACCTCCTCTATCAAGACACAATTTTAATTAACATAGTACCAAATTAAATTATCTTAATTTTGACTAACTCTCTCTCTCTCTCTCTCTCTCTCTATATATATATATATATATATATATATATATATATATATATATATATATATATATATATATATATATATATATATCAATATTTATAATATCAAATAAACAGCATGTGAGATGTATTTTCACAATATACCTATTCGATGTTATAAACATTAATATTTTTACCTATATATTTGATCAAACTTTAGACACGCGGACTAAGAATGCAATTAAAATTGCATTTTTTTTTTGGATAGAGATAGTATGAGAGTGATGAGAACGGTCTCCTTTCCCACCCTTTGCGTCATGAGAAATGATCCGGTATCGTGTATTTAAAGTGATGACGGCGTTTGGGTGCTGACGTGTGTCTATTCATATATTCGGATCCAACTAATCCCGCCACGACTTTTATATATAGACGTGACACATGCTAGTAGTCTGCACAAGCTCGGTTCAGAGCAAGGGAGGTTGGACTTTGGACTTTGGAGGGAAAAAGTTGCTTCAGTTTGTGCTGAATCGATCTGAAGGTACGCATATATATCTCGTTGTTCTTGCTTTAGATAAAAATTGCTAGTATTTCTTGGATCAATTCCATTTGGCCTTTGAAATCAGAAACTGGGGCGGTAAAAATTCAATTCGGTTGTTTGGTACGACTGAGAATTAATTGACCTTCAAAATTTGACCCATTTCTGTGAGATTTGGTCACAGTAATACGGAACCAGCCCATTACAATTACGATTAGGATTAAGATTACGCCTTCGTCAAGTCGAACCGCTGGTGGTTATGATTTGTTTCTTCTCCATATTCTGGTGCTGTCTTCATTCTCCATCTCAGGAGAACCAAACATGGGAATTGATTCAACTGTGCTTGCTCATTGCCATGAGAACACTAGAATCGGAATTGTGAACCAATCCCCATTTGAACATGCGGTTGAATTGGTGGTCAAACTCTGTTAACCCGATTCGAGTCTACGAATCAAAACCGGCCCATTAATTAGATGTATCCGATCCATTGCCAGTTTGCAATGCAAATCGCACCCAGTCCTGTCATATGGATTGTTTGACTCAATGTGTAAATGATGGACAGAGAATTTCTTGTGCCAATTTCCTTCGTTAGAAGCAACCACTGATTCCATTTTGAAGATAACTTGATTTTACTTCAATATATGTATACTCCTCCGGGGTGGACACAGCCACCTATGCGCCGGGGGCTCATCCGCTCCATCTCTCTCCTGTAGTCCTGTTCTCTTGGTCTAGGTCTTCCTCCTCTCTCTTTTGTTCTTCCTCATTTTCTTCCAGGCCCATAATTGCGGCCATGGGCTTTGAGACCATAGAATGGGCTTAAGCCCCTGCCGGATAGGCCCTTGTATTGTTTGGTGAATTGGAAGTTATACCCTCATAATATGAAATATAACACTGTTTGACTTGGCATCACCTTCGATATCACACTTTAGTCGTTAATTCTCGTATAACATATTATTCTTGGAATCAAAATTTAGACCAGGATGCCACCCTGACCTCCCCCATTCTCTCCCAGGCGGAGCCCGCGCCCCGCTGGCTGCCCCCACGGCTCCGGCGTCGACAGCTGCGGCCTGCCTCTCCTACTCCGCCATCCAACACCTCTGCTTGAGCACCATATCCCCGCTACTCCTCTGCCCCGATAGTCACCTTCCAACCTTCCCATCAGCCCCCAAACTGGCAAGGTCGTGTGACCCGAACTCAAGAGCCGCCATGGGAGCTCTCAACTGGCCCGGAAGCCGCCCCCCACGTTCCGCTCCCTGAGTCTACATAGGAGGTCGACCGGCAGGTGTTCGACGAATAGCCCCTCCTGTTGCCCCAAGTCTTCGACCCTGCAGCGTGCGGCGCGCCAGCCCATGGCTGCTATGGCCAGTGAGGAGGGCCAGACGAATGCTGGTTGGGTCCAGCCTCCGGTCCCGGAGCTTCAGCGCCACATCAACGTCGACTCAACCAGGAGAAGTCCGATCCCCGTCTCAGAGCGGGCATATGTTGGAAGAGCCCACGGCGACACAACAACCTCCGCATAGCACGACTGGGCTTCGTTTAAACCTATGCCTTGGAGAACTATTACTGCCAGGTTATTAGGCTGCTTGCTCATGTTTCCTCGCCCTCCATCATTTGGATCTCTCAAACCAATGGGGACGCCACCAGGCTAGTTGATCTGGTCACGTCCGCCATGAACTTCTTCTGCGCCCCACCCCTGAAACGTTCGAAGTTAAGGCCGAAGCGCTTCTCTTCTCATCCTCTACTGCCTCTAATGCAGTGCGAGCGCATCTCCTTACAATTGGTGTCTTCACTTTCAAAGGGTGAAAGGGACTATGTGATGTTCCACTGCCGCCTGCCGGCGGCGGCCAGTACTGTTATGGTAGCGCGGAAAAATTCAAATTTTCAGCTCTCCAATTCGGGCCCAGCCCAGGTAGATGCCACTGTGGGCCATAATCTTCAGAAGCTGCAGGGAGACATGGAACCATGAATTGAGTATAGGGGGCAATGGACAAAGCAAAGTAGAACCGATAGCCATACTGGCTAATTTTAGTCACATATAATATTCTAGCCAAGGAAAAATAGTAAGCACGATTTATGTGAGGTGAATATTCTAGCCAAGAAAATTACTTGAACCAATTGCTTATTGATTAGGCATAGAAAAGGAGAATTTGAGATGATGATTATTGATTAGATAAGATGATAAGGCAACCCACGAGATGACTAGGATTACCTCATTTAGGTATTGCAGCGTGCCAGGCCCCGTGCCTCCCCCCATCTGCTACTGTCCTTGCTAATCCTTTCACTAACACTACCTGCGATCAAAGTCTCCCGTGCCTCCCTCAGCTTTCCCATTAATGCACCGCCCATTTCCCCTCCCAAAAATTCTACTCTTCCTGCGTACCTTTTTTTTCGAGACCCAGTAAAAACTCATATACACGAGCACATATTTACCCCTATGAACGCAACCACGTACACCCTATCCTTATGAGCATCTCCGAAAAACTGAGTTGGACGGGCAAATCTCGACGATTTGATTCACCCCCATGAACACACGCACGCACACCCTACCCTTATGAGCACCTCTGAAGAACTGAGTTGGATAGGCAAATCTCGAGGATTTGAAGAAGTCACCGTAGGCGCTTCACTGCTGAGGGGCACGTCGCCTACCACTGAAATAATAGCGCCGTTAAAATACTGGAATAAATTTAGGTAAATATGAGCACCCGTGTCAAGTCGGGGACTTGAACCCGGGTGGACAGGTTTCACCACACGGAACCCAACCAGCTGAGCTACGCTTTGTTCGCACTTGTTCCTACTTATCTGACGAGTGATGGAAACTGCTGTGCTTACTCACCCCGTAAAAGTCTCACCGGTGCTCCGTTGGGCGCCCACCTCATCCGCCCCCTCGCCGGAAGTTGGACACGTCTCCTCCTGCATGATTATGTGGACGCCAGCTCTCAGGCACTACGTAGAAAAACATTTCCAGGGACGGCTGGTAAACATCTGTAGGGGCGGTTTTGCCAGCCGCCCCTATGAAAGGGTGGCTATAAATCGCTGATGTGTAGGGGCGGTTTCCAGACCGCCCCTACAAATCGATTTGTAGGGGCAGTTGGTATCGTAGCCGCCCCTACAAATCGATTTATAGGGGCAGTCTGGGAACACCAGCCGCCCCTACAAATCGATTTGTAGGGGCGGCTATAGTACCAACCGCCCCTAAAAATTATTTTTCTGCCAAAAAATTAAATTTACAATTCAAATTTGACTAGAACATTAAACGACGTAAGAATTTAAACATTGGTACAAGAGGAGAGGGGTGAGGTCAACAGGCAGCAACTTGCATGCTTTCAGTTTACAGGCAGGAGGAAGAGGAATGGTAGGTAAGTTGAAGAATTCTAATGGTATACTTGTCACCCAAAGAATCTCAGCTCAAGTCTTCACAGTTGCGGGTTCCCAAACAATTGTTGTACTCCACTGTTATCATTGTAGAAGTAATAGTCCTGGCACACAAAAGATGATCAGTTAGTGGTTTATACTTTATATAGGAGCATCAACAGTATTGCGCCGTGAGGCCACATGTCATAAACTCATTGGTTGGTCCCTTAATCAAATCAGTGTTGCGTCAATGAGCAACAAGGATCAATCCAGTTTTGAAGCTCTTTTATTTCCCAAGGGCAATTAGGAAGGATTCTCCATGACACAGGAGGACTCTTTGTTTACATTCCAAGGTGGGAATGGGTGAGAGGTAGTCTATCTCTGTCTGGGATGAGAGTCTAAAGTATTATTATTCTTCTTCTTCTTCAGTGGAAGGCTCCGAGAATCCCTCTTTTAGTTGGCAAGGTCAATCTAGCAGATGATAGGTTTAGAGAGAGCTGGCTTTAGGAGTTATAGGGCAAATGAGCAAACATCTGTCTTATAGTCATACCTGCAGTTCAGAGAGCTACCATCCCATATCATGCAAAATGCTATGTAACGACATCTAAACAAATAGATAGCATGACATCTAAACCTTTATAACAATCCAAAATTCCAAATACATGATACAAGCAGTTGGTGAACTAAAATTCATTGAATCACAATATAAACATAAATTGGCTTCCTAGCAAACTTTTGCATCTTCAAGCATCCAGGTTCAGTACCAAGCTCTTAAAAACTGTTATTCTAAGGTTCTCTCAACAATGATTGATCCGGTATTCCAGTTAAAGAAGGTAAGGCATGGAAATCTAACCAGATGAATTGCGCAGAACTATCTTGTTCATATGTCACTATCCACAACAATGGAACTAGTGTGGCGTGCCCATGCTCTTCTAACATTACATAATTATGTACTCCCTCTGTCTGTGTTAGAAGCCTTTGACCAACAAAATATGCACATAATTATGTACTTATTTGATTGAAATTTTGTTTTATAAAAGGGCAAATTAAAAGAATATAGTTGGTCAAAGGCTGTTCTAACAAAACAAAATATGCTTTACATTCACAGATGGAGGGAGTACAATGCACCAGCAATTTTGCCATATCTGGAGCCACCTCAAGCTTAACTATGCACCAGCAAAACTCGGATTCCAAACAGAAACAGAGTCCTAGCTCAAGCTTCAGCTTTTCCCATAGTCAGTTCAGTCACCACACGGCAGGATACAATTTTGCAAAACAAATTACCACAGAATCATCTATTAATTAATAATTTTACTCCATATAAGTCACATGTTCGGTGCATCGATCCAACATATTCAAAATCAGCTATTTTGGTTCAGTTATACTGTTATAGTAAGAACCGACTTTCATGTTGAACTACAGTTCCCTCAGTACTAAGAATAAAGCATCACTACTTTAATCTAATCAAATTTGTAGATAACCAGAAGTAGGATGCATGAATATCACAACTTGCTTCCGGCATCTATATCACAACTTCCTCTGTCATTACATGATAACAGACACTACTCCTCCATACTGTTCAGCATATATTGTTGATATGTAGTAACTACCAGCTTGTTATAACAGTAGCTATTAACATTATAACAGAGCACCATTGAACATTGATATGACACTAGTTCGAATGGTCAAAACAAGATCTCACTTTTGTTTCATCTAGGAGTCTGTTCCTAACCTCTCAGATTCAGATCCAACTGACTGATGACATTAGCTTCTAGTAAACATACATCTTTCAGGGAAGCCACAATATGTGCTGTATACAGTACAACATGCTTGTGATTTTCTGAGTATACGATACAACATGGAGTATACTATCTAGCTCGTTTTACTTTATTTTTCCTCAGACCGCTAGCTCGTCAATTGTTCAATATTCAATGGAAAAACCAGGAATGCTTTCATGCATGGCTGCATACGAGGAAGTGCAAGCTAACAACTATTGATGCTAGATTATCAAGCGGAGATTCCCAAAGCAATAGTGTAACCGAGCGGAGCACAGAGTGATTACCAAGTGGAGACACTGCACAAAGACAGTCGAAGGTCGAAGCAGAGGCCCTCATTGGTCGCCCGCTATGGCGGAGGGTGAGCAGTGCTACAACCAGGTTGGGCAGCCTCCTTCGCGCCGCCGCCCTTGCCTGGATCGAGGCCGGCGAGCCTCCTCCGCGCCGCCCTATGCCGGATCGGAACTGGGGAGCCTCCGTCGCACCAGGCTGCTCCGCGCTGCCCTTGCCTGGATCGAGGCCGACGAGGCTGCTCCGCGCTGCCCTTGCCTGGATCGGGGGACGGGCCCCCGCGCAACTGCCGGCGTTGGAGGAGGGCACCGAGCCCGCCGTACGACCGCCGGGAGGCCGCGCCCCAGAACCCCCGCCACCCTAGGGTGTGCCGCCGAGTGCCGCCGCGCGGAGAAGAGGGGGGTGCGACGCCGTGCGCCTCCGCTGGGTGCCTCCGCTGGGTGCCGCCGCGGGGAGAAGAGGGAGGTCCCGTCACCGCATGGGGGAGAGGGAGGGGTGGCGTGGGGGAGAGATGGAGGGGCTCGGAGGAGAGGGAGAGCGAGGGAGAGAGAGAGAGGGAGTCGAGACGGAGAGAGAGAGAGGAGAGGTCAGTAGATATTTTGGATAGGTAGCGACTGTACATGTATTTGTAGGGGCGGCTCAATCACCAGCCGCCCCTACAAATATCAACTCTGGGGGCGGCTGGTGAGTGAGCCGCCACTACAAATCAGACCCATTTGTAGGGGCGACTTGTATCATCAGCCGCCCCTGCTGTTCCATTTGTAGGGACGGCTGGTGTCTGGGCTCCCGAGCACGCCACTGTAGGGGCGGCTCCACCAGCCAGCCCTACAAAAAATTTCTCCCGTTGCTAAAAACCGTTTTTATGTAGTGAGGGTCAGGGTTAGACATTAGAACATATTTCTAAATACAAACCCAACGCAACCACTTTTACGGTACAATGTTTTTGTACACTAATTGTTTTGTCAAATATTACGACGTGAATCTTGAAATGTGTGTGTACCAAGGGAGTAAGTGTGCAATAATTTTATTTTATTATTTTGTTATTCTTTTTAAATTCCCAGTGGTTTTATTGTATCCAAAACCTCATGTGCTCAATAGATTCTTAAATTCCTAATGAAGACCTGAATTTCTTATCTTACAATGTAAACAAAGCCAAAATGTTTGTCATAACCAGGCTAAAATATGTGTCCATATTGTATTTGTTTGGTGATATAATAGCATTTACATGTAAAGGTCTAATATAACTTCCAACTCAATTCCATGCTTAGGCAGTGCTTTCGTCAACGCCGAGCTGCTGCACTCCGTCACTCTACGAATAACTGTGTCATCATGGATATGATAAATGGTGTTATGTGGTTCACCATAACTCTTGTTTTTATCACTGTGGTTATAAGCAAGGCTACAAGACGAGGAATTACGTTTGATCCAAAATGCACTCGGCCACAGCCACCAACAGTGAAGGGAGTTTCTGTCATTCCAGTTTTACATACACTTCTTTCAAAGGGTCTGCAAGCGATGATCCACGATCAATATACAAGGTTGGGGAGTGTGTTCACAATAAGTTTCTTTCAATTCAAGGTAACATTCTTGATTGGGCCCGAGGTCTCTGCTCATTTTTACCAAGGCTTGGATTCAGAGATTAGCCATGGTAATGCCATTGAATTCACTGTGCCCATGCTTGGCAAAGAGGTTGGCTATGGCGTGGACACTGCCACCCGGAATGAGCAGGCTCGTATCTCCTTTGATGCACTAAAACCATCAAAGTTGAGAAGCCATGCTGGTCCCATGATTCAAGAAGTGGGGGTAAGTGAGAATCGACCATGTCTAAAGTTTCATGTCTTATCAAATAAGATACTCCCTCCATCCTAGAATAAATCAATTTCTAGAATCATACTAAGTCATATTATCTTAAGTTTAACCAACTTTATAGGAAGGGGTAAAATCTATAACACAAATAAGTACATTATGAAAACATATTTCATGAATATGATAGTCTTTTCTATAAATTTCGTCAAACTTAAAATAATTTAACTAAGGACAACTCTAGAAGTTGATTTAATTTGGGACAGAGGGAATATTATATTATTGACTGAGGAAGCACCTGATTAAATATTTCTTCTGCATGTAGTCTTTCAAATAATCATGAAACCTGATTTCATTTAATTTTTTAGTCATTTAAGAAAGTGCAATGACAATAATTTTGTCTTGAATAAAATTGGACTGACTATTCTTCTAGTCAACATGGTGATCCTTCTTATTGGCCAGCACAAATAATTACCTCTTATTGTTGCCTTTAGCTAGTTCGGTCAAATCATGTCAACCACAAACAAAAAAGTCATGTCAACCACTTAACTCTACATCAGTGCCTATGTATATATTGTGCACTACTTCAGCAGTACTTTTCAGCGAACGAACAGTGTTTTCCTCTCCCAACAAATCAGCATAAGCATCAGCATAAGCCAAATTTCAGCGAAATAAACAGGGCCATTTGATGGCATAAAACACCATAAAAATCTTAGGTATTGTTTTATCTAAGTATATACTATGTAAGATGACAGATTTTCACAACTACAGCTGACTGGATAAGATGTTTCTCTTTTGTGGCATTGCAATTTTTGAAATAAAAATATTGTAACACTTTCGACATTTATCATTAGTTATTATGACGATGCACAGAGCATGCCATGTTTACTTAAAAATGCTAGGTCCCCTATTGGGATCTAAGTACTGTTCGCACAGTTGTTACATGTTTATCACCCACTTCACACAGGACATGACACTTAATTAAGAAGTTAAATTATAGCAGCATTATTATTTTTACAGGACTACTTTGCAAAGTGGGGAGAGCAAGGCATGGTTGATCTGAAACAAGAGCTTGACAAGTTACTCATGCTAATCTCTGGCCGATGCTTACTGGGGAAGGAAGTCAGGGAAAAGATGTTTGATGAGTTCTTTACTCTGTTCCATGAACTCACCGACAATGGCATGTGCCTAACCAGCGTATTATTCCCGTACGCTCCAACTCCAGCAAACCGACGACGTGACAGAGCACGGGCCAAGCTCTCAGAGATGTTGACTGAAATTGTGAGATCGCGTAAGAGATACGACAATGTTGAGAGTGATGTGTTGCAGAACTTGATAGACTCCAAATATCGAGATGGCCGATCTACAACGGAAGCAGAGGTCATTGGACTGGTCATCTCCTCGCTCTTTGCAGGAAAGCACACAAGCACCATCACTAGTGTATGGACAGGTGCTCACCTGCTTGCTAGTAAAAGGAGCTTGACATCTGCCCTTGAAGAACAAAAGAAAATAGTTAGAAAATACGGGGATGATCTAGACTATAATGCCTTCCTAGAGATGGACACCTTGCACCGTTGCATCAAGGAGACGCTACGAATACATCCTCCAGTACCAATGTTTCGTCGTAAAGTACACAAGAACTTCACTGTGCAGACAAAAGATGGCAATGAGTATGAGATTCATAGAGGCCATACAATAGTAAGTCCGGTGCTATTCAACAGCAACTTACCTCACATTTACAAGGACCCGGATGTGTATGACCCTGACCGGTTTGGTCCAGGAAGAGAAGAAGACAGAGTTGGTGGTAAGTTTTCTTACACATCATTTGGTGCTGGAAGGCATGCTTGCCTAGGCGAGTCTTATGCTTATTTGCAAATTAAGGTGATATGGAGCTATTTGCTAAGAAACTTCGAGCTAAAATTGGAATCTCCTTTTCCTGAGCCTAACTGGACCAAGCTAGTGCCGGAGCCTAAAGGAAGAGTAATGGTGAGTTACAAGAAGCGGGTACTACCTACCATCTAGATGGCAAACTGGTGTCTAGCCATTTGTGCAACCCATAAGGCCATAATTATGTATGCTTGTGTGTATAATATGCACACATATATATCATGTTTATAAGCACTAGTGTTTTATGGAGTAATGGTGCCATTAGTCACATATGGGAGCTTAAAACAGAAATTGCATACAATATGTCTCAAGAGAAAAGAAGGAACATAGAACAGCAAATGCAGAAAGAACATGATGTCAATAGACATCCTATATTATGTACACAAAACTGTGTTCCCAATCGTCATCTGTGTTGTCATTCGTGATGAGATTGTATCAGCTCTCTTGCACCCATGTCAATTAAGCGTTACATAATCTATGCCACATATTGCCTAGGACTTAAATAATAGGCAAACTGATGTGCTCTTAATTACATGCAATCTACACTTTTTTATAAAGGATATTTTTTATGTTTCAAGGATATTTTATCCACGGTGGCCACCGTCAAGGCCACGGTGGCGTGCTACCTCGGCATCATAGGCCACAACGCCGAGCCGTGTTACCTTGACGCCGTGGCTTACGGTGCCGACCTCATGGTCCAAAAAAAGGATTTACGACCATCAGGGGTGTCAACTTTAATTTTTGGCAAAAAGAGGCGAAAATTAAAAAAAACGGCATTCTAATGGTCATGAAGAAAATTGTGTGATGATAAGTTGTCTGTAAAATTATGTAAAGACTATCAAAAGAGTTATGAGTACAATTTGTAACTTTCCAAAAAAAAATGCAGAAATATTTTTTTCTTTGAAAAGGGAAAGTCAAAAAGTTGAGGTGATAAATTGTTCCGTGATAAGTTATGCATAAGCGCTGCGAGAATAACTTTGTAACTTTTTCAAATTAGAAAGTTAGGCAGATAGTTTTTTTCAAAAAAAGAAAAGTCAAAAAAGTTATGATGAGAAAATTGTAGTGATAACTTGTCACATAAAAAGTTATGAATATAACTTTATAGCTTCCCAAAAATAAAAAAAAAGTTAAAAAGTCATAATCAGAAGCTATGGTGATAAGTTACCACGTAAAATGTTTTGCACATATGTTAAGAGTATAATTTGTCGTCGCAATGAGGGCTCGGAGAACTAAACAAGTTTTTATAGTATTTGGTGATATAACTTTCTAAAATTATGCATCACCGGTGATTATGCCATCCTCTTGTTCCAATTGAAAGATACGAGTTTTCCTCAAACCTACCAACTTTTTTTAAAAAAAAGCATTAATTGGACAGAACGAATTTCTTAGACGTTGGAATATACTTCTCATACAGTTTGTATATTAGTATATATTCATATGTGGGGCTACTTATCTCCGTAGAGCATGTGGTCGCTCAGGCTGGCTGGCGACCTGAGGGAACCCTAGCCTGGTGGCCCCCTCTCCGCCGCGGGCGCCCACTTGCCCCTCCGCTCCCCTACCGACCCCTCCCTTCCCTGGGTGAGCGCGACAGCAGGCGATGGCAAGCTCGCCGTGCACGTGTCGGTCTCACACTCCCCACCGCTGCCTCGGTCCCCAGCCATGCGTAGGGGCAGTCTCTGGCGAGCAAGGCCCGTCACTGCCGCCCGAGACATAGCTGTCGCCGAGCGGTCTGCCGCCCTAACCTTGCTCCCTGGCGGCTGCATCCTCCGACGACGCCCCCGCCCCCTCCACCGTCGGGGCCGGGTGCCGCCACAGCGGGACCTCGCGGCCATGCGAGGGGGCAGATCTGGCATCGCCGGTGGACGTGATACTGGGTCCGTCGCACCCGTCCCCGTAGTTCAAGGACCCCTCGCCGTGCTGGGGACTAAGGGTGTGAGCCTAGATCCAACGTCGTCGCCCTCCCTCTCAACCCTACCGCCCCTTCCACCCAAGGGGTACTCAGCGGGGCACTCCAAGGCTCATCATTGGGTAGATGATGACCTCTCCGATGCGGAAGCATCGCCAGCTGCCTCTCCAACCTCCTACCTCAATGCGGTTCTTCGTGAGCCGCAACCGCCAAGGTTGTCGTCACTGCCTGCGAGAGACCATCCCATCATCATTGGAGGCACTTGCGGTGACGCAGTTCAGGCGGGCGCTGGGGGGCGACGCAGGCGCAACAAGCACATCAGCCATGCACGTGACTCATACACGGGTTACTGGTCCACGGCAAGGATGCGGAAGCCGAACATGATCGCGCACGGCGTGTGCAAGTCCACTTGTGGCTCAGTCCTCACTCTGGCACATGCAAGCCCACCTCCGCTCTGGATGCTAAGAGCTGGTGTGAGGTCCTGTCATGGGGGCCGTCAAGCAGCTCCGACGGGGCATGCCCTGCGTAGCCTACACCTTTGGCGGATCGTCGACTGCCTTCTCGCTTTTCGGCAGACCTACACGGGAAGTGCTTCAACTGTCCCTCCTCCTCGCATAGGGTGGCAACTTGTAGGCTGCCTCCATGCCACCTACGCTGCAAGGGGTTTCGGCACCTCATGCACGATTGCAAGCACCGGCGGAGGGTGCCTCCTACCAGCTCCACCGCACCTAGTGGCACAGGCGGCTGGCCATGATGACTTGACCAGGACCATAGCTCGGGCACCTAGGCACCTGCCCATGTCATTCTAGCGGAGTCTGGTGGAGCTATGTCTGCACCAACTGTCACCGTACCTGTTGGCCGAGGGACGCGTCTTCTTGAGCTCGACCCGTTCACGCTGACCACGTGACCTGTTCACGACGCCACGGAAGACCCAATGCTGGAGGAGTTCGTAGCCTCACTCGCCATTAGTCGGATCATCACGTACACTCCACTTGGCCGCCCCGACTTCAACTCCGATGGTCACCTAGCTGGAGGATGGGGCCACAGCGGTGGTCACCTGCGGGTAGCAGATGCCGTCCCAGCATGTCGACTCGGAGCTGCGGACACCACCTTCGCGCCCCACTCAGTGGGCAACGGACTCGCCCCCGGTGTCGCCTCAACACGGGCATCCACAGGTCATGCCAATGCGGTTGGTGTAGAACGCACCCTCAGGCATTGATGCATCCACAAAGGACGAAGAGGGCTACCCGCTAGGCTTTTGTCCGGTCGACCTCATGGCGGATATTGGCATTCCCAGTACGACGCCGAGGGATACCCAAACTGTGGACAACGACGCCTCTGCCAAGCGTCGCCTCGAGAACTTCACCAAGAAAGTGGTGCATAAGAGGCCCTCCCCGCTGATTCGTGAGCCACCAAAGTCGCCACCTGCAAAGGTGGTGCTGCCGCTGCGAAGCAATCGTCTAGCGGTTCAAACCCTCTCGCACGTGCCTACTTCCAAGCGAGGTGAGATCCTAATCATATAGCATCAGGATTTGGTCAAGGGTCTATCAACGCCAAGCGCATCGCTGAAGAAGGCCTACGAGGCGCTCTACGAGGCAAGGCCCAACAATGCTTCCAACGTCGAAGCACTGGAAACGCTCTTCCAGGACACCGGGAAGGAGTCACGTTGGAAGCAGCGGAAGCACAAGCCGTCTTCCTAGGCTGTGTTGCTACCCTCGTCTTGGTCGTCTACCATTTGTGTAGTATCTAAATTTGTTTCTGTATGCTAGGTTGGTCCAGCCGAAAATCCTATAGATCTCCTAGGGCGCTCGATAGAAGTGCGTTGTTTGTCAAACTCTTCTATTTTAATACAAAGATGCGCAAATCTTTTATGTATTCGAGAAAAAAAAATCCTGAGACCTTTTGGCTTTTGCTCGGTACCATTGTAAGTACTAAATATCATTATCGATGAGCCACGGTCGAGCCCTGTCCCAAAGGCGACAAAAGTGTTGAAGTCATCACCGGTTGGTCATTAGTGATGTGTCATAAGGACCTACCACTCATTCTAGGGTCCATCTGTGTTTTTAGCATGCTTTTGTAAAAGCATTTAATCGGATGGTACCAGTCTCTTTCGTGTTGGGATATATCCCCATACTCTTATACTAGTGTTGGTATGGCCCATACATTACTCATAGATATTAATTTTCAAGTTGAATTTGCAAAATCTTCTTCTCAATCTGTGCCATTGCAGAACTTTTCTTTGTACACATCATACCATTGTAATAACTTAAGTGGGTCGCCAAAACAAATGGTGTTGGTCTTCTATTTTCACAACGATTGACATGGTAAATTCTAAAACATGAGTTTATCCAAGATGTTTGGTTACTCAAGCAAACTTCCTTGGTTCAATGGTGGGAGACCTTGTCTAAAAAAATTAGGTAGAGTAAATTCAAGCAACAAGAGCTATTTTTTAGCTTCTCCTACCAAATAGACCCTTATAAATCAGCTTCTCTCACATACACAGTTTCTAGGTAAAGCTGGATGAAGCTAAATAGTAGCTTCTCCTAGCGCGCACTCTCTCTCTCAGCTATCTTCCCTAAGAAGCTGTTTTACCAAAAAAAAAAAAAATTAAACAGCTTTAGCTTTACCAGTGAAGTTGCTTTATGGAACTGAAGCCAAGAAAAAAACTATTTCACTAGTGAAGCTGAGCAAAGCTTTACCAAACAAGCCCTAAATCAATCGAAAAATAAGATGCATACAAGCAAACCACATGCTCGGGATTCGAAGTATCATTCGAACTGAGTTTGAATCAGTTGCTTCCTGTTTTGAACATCAATAGGGCCTTTTGAAGTCGACATTTTAAGATAAAAAATTGTACCACCTTTTAATCACATTATTTAGAAAGATCATTTAAGAACCTCACATCCCTGCTGTTTGCTTTCTTGATCAGAGTGGTGGGTCACCCTGAATTTCCGCGCATAACCATATACCCTCCCAGTATTGTTTGTCCGTCGCTGTCGCGCCGTCGCAGTTCAGCGTTGGCAGTTAGCACTTAATTAACAGTTAATATCGGTGTGCTTTCTTCTCTGATCAGCGTGTTCTTTATAAAAACGCGTAGCAGTAGGCCAGTAGCTCACCGTCGCTGGACGCCACGCCGTCGTGATCTCTGATCCGGCTCGTTCCCGTCTGCCTCACGTACGTCTGGTGAGGCTACCATTCTTGGATTCTAAACTGGCCGCTGACATTTTTTTTACAAAAGATTGTAAAGTAAAATCCATTCACTTGTTTTTTGTTTGGGTACGTAAAGCCTCTCTCCCTCTCTCTCATACTCTTGCAGCAGTACTCTTCCTCACTACGGGAAACACGTGATTTGCCGAGTGCAAAAATCTTTGCCGAGTGCCAAATTTCGGGCACTCGGCAAAGACCTGCTTTGTCGAGCGCCGCACTCGGCAAAATATGACACTCGGCAAAGACCTGCACTCGGCAAAGGCAGACACTCGGCAAAGATTGGTAGGGGCTTAACGGCATCCAGCGGCGTCCTCTTTGCCGAGTGCCCCCCGTTTGGCACTCGACAAAGAATTTATTTTGCCGAGTGTCAAAACTTGGCACTCGGCAAAATAATTTTTTTTGGTTTTTTGCCACCAATTTTTTTTGAAGCTTTAGTACACTACCACAAACAACATGTTTAAATTTGGTACATTTTCATTGCCTTTTGGCATATTTCTATAGTTTATTTTATTTTGTTGAATTTTTCCAGAAAATGTAAGTTTGAACTGCAGGTGCATCGAATAATGGATTACATTCGTTCAAAAAATGTTATCCTTGTTTCTTAGTGTAAATTTAGGCTAAATCCAAGAACTGTCTCGAAATTTCGATCAACGTACTCACGGGGCAACGCCGCCAACTTGCGTGGGAGTGGTTTTTTAATTGTATAAAATGCGAATGAATTCCGAAAATCATGAAACTTGTCGAGTTGTCGCCGTATCATATGCGTATGCCGTGGAAAAAATTTGAAAAAGTTTCGAGCACGTTGTCACGTACGATGCTCACAAACCAGGACATCTCCACATGTGATCACCTGGCGTATGGCATATTCTGCGCATGGTGTGTTCACGGGAAGTTCCCATGCCCAATATGCAAGACAGCTATGAGGTTCACTTGGCTGAAGAGGGGTGGAAAGTTTTCTTCGTTTGACCAACATCGTCAATTCCTCCCTCTTGACCATCCATTCAGACGAGATGTCAAGAACTTCAGGAAAGGGGTTCAAGTCACCGACCCTGCACCTCAGTTGATGACTGGTGCCGAGGTCCGTGCTGAGATTGAGGCTCTCAAAGATGATAAAGAGAAAGGTGGTTTTATTGGATATGGTGAGGAACACCAGTGGACTCATAAATCGGGCTTGACTAGGCTCCTCTATTTCAATGACCTTCTTGTTCCACACAACATTGATGTAATGCACACAGAAAAGAATATCGCCGAGGCGCTTTTTGCAACACTCATGGGCATTCCTGATAAGTCAAAGGACAATGTTAAGGCTAGACTGGACCTGGCAATGTTGTGCGATAGGCCAAAGCAAGTGATGAAGCCTCCCGCGCCCGGCAAGAAATGGAGAAGGACTCCGGTCGATTTCGTCTTGAAAAAGGACCAAAGGAAGGAAGTACTGCAGTGGATCTAGACGTTAATGTTCCCTGATGGACATGCGGCGAATTTGAGTAGGGGAGTGAACTTGTCCACTATGCGAGTCTTAGGGATGAAGAGTCATGACTACCACATATGGATTGAGCGGCTCCTTCCTGCGATGACCCGGGGATACGTCCCTGAGCATGTGTGGCGCGTGCTGGCAGAGTTGAGCTATTTCTTCCGCCAGCTTTGTGCCAAGGAGTTATCTCGGGACGTGATTGATGACTTGGAGAAAGTGGCACCTGTGTTTCTCTGTAAGTTGGAGAAGATCTTCCCACCCGGCTTCTTCCTGGCGATGCGGCATCTAATTTTGCACCTACCGTACGAGGCACGAATGGGGGAGGGGGGGGGGGCGTGCAGGCCTGTTGGTGCTATACAATTGAGAGATGTCTAAAGATTCTTCGGAAAAAAGTGTAGAAATAAAGCCAAAATTGAGGCTTCTGTGGCAGAGGCATTCATTCTGGAGGAGGTGTCAAACTTCACAACAGCATACTATAAGGATGGCCTTCCCTGCGTGCACAATCGTCCCCCTCGTTACAACGCGGACGAGAGTTCATCGAACCTCAGCCTTTTCAAAGGGCAACTCGGAAAGGCAAGCGCATCGGGCACCAAGACCTTGCGGCATGATGAGTGGCGCACTATCATGCTGTATGTGTTGTTGAACCTTGACGAAGTCAAGCCTTATGTGCAGTAAGTTCTCAATGAGTTTGTTACATACGCCCTTGTCACTATCCTCCATCTATCGAACCCCCTTATCTCTTGTTTTTTCAGGGAATTTTTGAATAAATACTGGAGAGGGAATAGGGCTCCTTCCCCTCAAGAAGAAGATAGTCTTCTCAAAGATGGTGTGCCCGATTTCATATCCTGGTTCGATACGAAGGCACCGTCCAATTTACCTCGTTCATTCTTTGACATCCCACTTTGCTCCTACGAGCGAGTACTGTAATGATCTATCCGGCCTCACCTTGCAGGCCCGCAAGGATGCGGAAATGGATGCTGAGTTGAAAGGGCTCGCCAAAGGCTTCGCCTACAGGGTCAAGTCATTCACCGTTTATGATGTGAATGGCTATCGCTTTCACACAAGAAACTACGAGCGGAGTCGGCCCAATCGGAAAACCACGAATACCGGAGTTCGTACGCCCAGCACCGATGAGCGCGACTACTATAGCATAGTAGAAGAAATATACGAGCTCAATTTTGAGTGTCGCAAAGCTCCTAATCAAGTCGTATTCAAATGCCATTGGTTCGATCCTAATGTCACGAGAATAGCCCCTAAGATTGGACAAGTCAAAATTCGACAGGATTTTGTCTATCAAGGAGAGGATGTCTATGTTGTGGCTCAACAGGCCACGCAAGTTTATTATCTCCCATGGGCATGCAAAAAAGACCCCAATCTTATCGGTTGGTACCTTGTGCAGTTGGTATCGCCGCACGGTAAACTGCCTGTCCTAAACGATGAGGATTACAACTTTGACCCAAACACACGGGAGTTCTATCAACCAGAGGGGCTAGAAGGGAGGTTTGACATAGACATGTTTTCGCTGATGGGCATGGAAGTAGACAATGACATTGATCAGGACGATGGAGATGAGGACGACGGAGAAGAGGTGCAAAATGCTAAGGACTTACAAATGCTTGAACGATTACAGTTAGGCGATGACAATGATGACAACGATGGAGATGAGCCCGATTTACTCAACAATATTGATAGTGATGACGACACCTATGATCCAGCCGCTGCCGATCGTGAAGAATATTTCTAATTCATGTAATACTATATTATTATTATTATTATTATTATTATTATGTTTCGTTCATTTTGCATCTCTTTATAAGTACTTATAATTTAACTGTGCTAATTGGTTTACTCTTTGAAATTGCAGGCACTCGACCAAATGCCGGGCGGAAGGCAGGCCCGTCGGGGGGTCAACTCCCTCTACATGAATGGCACCCTGGGCCTTCTGATTCGGTAGCACTACCCTAGCATGGTCACCTACGCCTCAGTGACTTCGCCGCCCTGGACGTGGGACCACTTCTACGCTACCGAGGATAGCGAGTTCGGCACCGTTGCGGCGCGGATCAAGGCCGAGTTCTGGGTGAGTCTTCATCGCACTAAATTGGTCAATACTACGCATTCATTGGTCGTTCTTGAAATAATGAAACGATACATGATGTCTGTATGCAGGACTTCTTCAGGTGCGACGAAGGGTTTGAGGACCGGGCGGCGCGAGTGCAGGACAAGGTCTGTAGGTCCTGACTATTGGACCTGTACCACGAGACATGGCTCCAGTGCATCATCAACTACAGCACCGACGTCCTTGATCAGGTGGTGAGGAAGGCCGATGCCAGGACCAGGACGCTCACCAAGGAGCAGTACCTCTCGGTAAGTATGAAACATTAATACTGACTCCTTCCATGAAGAATAGGTAGGCTTCATTTCATCTTCTGACATATCAATAACTTGATGGCATGCAGCAATGTCCTGATTGGTGCGCCAGGCACCGCCTCTGCTGGGAGGCCATTGTGGATAGGTGGCTCTCGGAGGAGTGGGCGGAGAAGCACAACATCCATCGGGACTGCCGCCTGCAGATGGGTGGGGCACCACACCACCAAGGCAACCGGAGCCTCAGCGCGTACGCCCAGACATGGGTAATCTTCTTTGTGTTTTCATCTTTATTTATTTATTCTAACGCTCAATTCTCATTACTTGTAATCATCTTTGTGTTTTCCTCGCAGTCCCAGGCGCACCAAGGCCAGGAGTGCAACGAGTTCATGGCATACGCCCTAGCACACAAGGGCAATGCGACGGCCCCGGAAGTCACCTACAACCCGGTCGACGGGCCCGAGGCGTACACCAGCGCGAGCATCCACAGCAAGCTTAGCGAGTACACCTCGGCGGCCTACGAGCGCCATGGGGAGGACTTCGATTCGGACACCCAGCCCCTGGACACAGACCTCCTGATGAGGCTGGGAGGAGGGAAGCAGCACGGCTGGTACTGGATGGCGGACAGCACAGTCGACCCCGCCTCTGTTCCTAACCTCACCGAGATTCAAGCAAGGAGCACGAGCTCCTCCCTCCCCATACGCTCTCAGCAGCAGAGCTCACAGCAGCAGATGGCGGAACTCTAGGTTAGTACTATTTTATTCGTCATTCATTGCTTTTACACATCTACCTTGCCTTTGCATTGTTTAAACATTGCGGGTGGAATGTTGCAGGCCGACTTGCGGAGGTTGGAGGCCTAGCAGGCGGCCCAGGCGGAGGCCCATCGGCTGGAGATGGTGGCTGTACAAGCCCAGAGGGTGGCCGAGACGTAGAGGCTGCAGGACATGTTCAGCTTCATGGCGAGCCTTCAGGCCTTGCCAGGTGTGGTCGTGCCCCAGTCGCTGCTCGCTCCAGTTGTGGCTCCTCCTCCTCCTGTAGGGACTCCGGTGAGTATATATGGTTGTTTATTCCTTTAGCTTGTGCGGCCCTCCTATAGATACTCATGAATTCGCTTCTCCTTTGTGCAGCAACAGTCGGCGGGTTCGAACCCGACTCCTCATGGTGGCCTTTCTCCACAAGCCGGGTGGACAACTGGCCCTCCTCAAGGTGGCAGTTCACACTCCGGGTGGGGAGGCTGGCAGTAGGTACCGTTTATTTGTTTCTTTTCATGTTGCATGGACTTGTGTTAGACTTAGCCTTATGTTGGACTACTACTAGAGACATATATATATTGTGATGGATATTGTCATGGATGATGCGAATGTATGTGATGGATTATGGACAATGGATTTGTATGTGATGTATTATGGATGGTGGATGTGTATGTGATGGGTTATGGATGTGTATGTGATGCAATATGGATGTGTATGTGATATATCCTGTGCTGTGTGTTGATATATATGTGATTTCTTTGTTTGCGCTAATGGAAAGCAAAAAAACAAAAAAATAGCATTTTTCCCTCTTTGCCGAGTGCCACACTCGGCAAAGAGGGCTTTGCTGAGTGCCGTGACCATGGCACTCGGCAAAGCTGGGAAGCAGAGACCCAATTTCCTAGCTTTGCCGAGTGCCAGAGCCATGGCACTTGGCAAAGATTTTTTTTTTAAAAAAAGAAAAAATTTCTTTGCCGAGTGCAAGAGTATGGCAATCGGCAAAGAATTTTCAAAAAAAAAAGAAAAAATTCTTTGCCGAGTGCCGCTGAGGTGGCACTCGGCAAAGAGGCCGTCAGAGTTGACGTCGGTTTTTTTTGCCGAGTGCTGACGTGACACTCTGCAAAGGCTTTACCGAGTGCCCGATATGTGGCACTCGGCAAAGAAACCTTTGCCGACGGGTTCTTTGCCGACTGCTCTTTGCCGAGTGCAGCACTCGGCAAAGCCTTTACCGAGTGTATTTCGGGCTTTGCCGAGTGCCGCAGGCACTCGGCAAATTGCCGGTTTCCAGTAGTGCCTCTCTTTTTTTTGAGGAATCAGTACTCTTTCTCTTACCAGGCCGCTTGGTGCTCTGCCGGTTCTCAGTATGTATAACAGCATGCACTACCGGAAACCTCAAATTTGCCGAGTGTATTTATGTTTGCCGAGTGCATTCTCTCGGGCACTCGACAAACAAATTCTTTGCCGAGTGCTATCCTAAAAACACTCGGCAAATAGGGGAGTTTGCCGAGTGTCAAACAAAAAACACACGGCAAATAGAGGGTTTACCGAGTGTCACGAAAAAACACTTGGCAAAGGGAGGTTCGCCGAGTGTCTTAAAATCAACACTCGGCAAAGTAAAAAATATAGAAAAAAATCCACCTGCAATAAAATCCCGCCCCTACCCTCCTAGCCCCCCTCATCCCACCCGCCCCTCCCATCCCTAGTCCCCCGCACCCACCCCATCCTCCCGCACCCGCCCCAGCCCCAGCGAGATCCCCTCCTCCTCCGCCGCCCCCTCCCTCCCTCCCCTCATCCCGACGTGCCGGATCCAGCCCCTCCCCTCCGTCCACGTCTTCTTCCCCGCTGGCGGCCGGCCCCTCCCTCCCTCCCCTTCTTCTTCCCCGCCGGTGGCCGGCCCCTCCCCTCCCTCCCCTTCTTCTTCCCCGTCGACGGCCGCCGGATCCGACCCCTCCCCTCCCTCCCCTTCTTCTTCCCTGCCAGCGGCTGCTGGATCCGGCCCCTCCCCTTCCTCCCCTTCTTCTTCCCCGCCGACGGCTACCGGATCCAGCCCCTCCCCTCCCTCCCCTTCTTCTTCCCTGCCGACGGCCACGGGATCCGGCCCCTCCCCTCCCTCCCCTTCTTCTTCACCACCGGCGGCCGCTAGATCCGGCCCCTCCCCTCCCCTTCTTCTTCCCCGTCGGCGGCCGCTGGATCCGGCCCCTCCCCTCCCTCCCCTTTTTCTTCCCGGCGATGCGGAGCAGCAGCAGCAGCGGGTGGCGGTGTAGATCCGCCCTCCTCCCCTCCCTCCATGGTTCCACCGGAGGAGGTGTCCTCCGGCGGCGGATCCGGTGGGTTGGATCCCGGTGGCGGTGGATCCGTGGATCTGACGGCGGGCTCCATGGCGGTGGCCCCTCCCCTCCCCTTCTTCTTCTCCTGGTCGGCCGGCGGCTGTGGTGGTGGTGGTGGTGGTGGCCGGTGCACCCCAGGCGTGGATGGTGGCGGCAGGCGTGGATGGCGGCCGCGGTGCTGGTGGTGTGGGCGTGGATGGCGGTGTGCCTTTTTTTATTTTATTTTTTTTGAAAAAAAAGTTTGCCGAGTGTTTTTTTTTGCACTCGGCGACATCTTTGCCGAGTGTCCGACAAAAAACACTCGGCAAACTAGCGTTTGCCGTTAAAGGGTTTGCCGAGTGTCG
Organism: Miscanthus floridulus; assembly: GCF_019320115.1. Taxonomy (NCBI): domain Eukaryota; kingdom Viridiplantae; phylum Streptophyta; class Magnoliopsida; order Poales; family Poaceae; genus Miscanthus; species Miscanthus floridulus. The sequence continues at coordinate 106,477,020 of NC_089589.1, forward strand.
TTTGCCGAGTGTAACACTCGGCAAACTCTTTGCCGAGTGTAACACTCGGCAAACTCTTTGCCGAGTGTTTTTGGGTCTTCGCCGAGTGCCCTCGGCACTCGGCAAACCTCCTGGATCCGGTAGTGATGGGCATGATAAATAGTAGTGCAGTGTCATCCTCCATTGCACTTGTTTTCATTGCTGCAGTAATCACCAAGGTTGCATGGGGAAGAATAACAGCTGATCCGGCATCACGCAATACCCCGCCTCATCCCCCTGCGGTTTGCGGCAGTTCAATCATTCCACTTTTACACACACTTGTCACTAAGGGTTTCAGAGCAATGCTTCAGGAGCAATACACAAAGTTCGGAAGTGTGTTCACGATAAGTTTCTTGGGGATGAAAACAACGTTCCTGGTTGGGCCGGAGGTCTCGGCTCATTTTTACCAGGGACCGGAGTCTGAGATCAGTCAAGGTAGTTTCCTTGAGTTCACTGTCCCCATGCTTGGCAAAGATGTCGGCTATGGTGTAGATATCGCCACCCGAACTGAGCAGAATCGCTTCTATCTTGATGTGCTGAAACAGGCTAAGTTGAGGTGCCATGTTGCTCCCATCCTTCAGGAAGTGGAAGTAAGTGACATAACATTCCTCTCCTCTCTCTCTCTTTCTCTCACACATATATGTGATGTCTTGTGAGAAAATTAATGCAATTAACAAAGATATAGTTATATATACATTATCTAAAAAGTATCCGATTTTTAGTAACAGCAACTTAGAAAGAACAAATAATGAAATAACCAAGAGTTTTGCTTTCAAAACAACCATCAAAATAGGTTTGACGTGATTTGAACTGATTTCGGAGTTTTTTCTCATGTAAGTGTATATCCTGTTCCGTTTCTTTCCATTACTGTAAGGAAAACATATACGTACAGTGTTATTGGAAGCATGAAAGTCAGACTGCCATAGTTCTATTATTATTAACTGTAAAAGTATGGCATATGAATTAATCTGGAGTATACTCGTGTTGAAACATTTTCCCTTTTTTTCTGAAAGACAAGTTGATTTATGAAAAAGGATATAATCATGTCAACATTTATCAATATTCCATCCACCCTATATAAGGTATCCAAGCATTTAAATTTTATCCTAAATTATAAGTGATTCAAGGTAAAATAACTCCACAACTCAAATATGGTAATCACAATATACCCATATGTTTATCTACAATTAATGTATGTCACCGGCCCAAATATGGTAATCACAATATATTAAAGGACAATTACATGTGTCATTTGCTATACCCCATAATATGTTATAGGATTCCTAGTACACCCTGTACTTCAGGGTAGAGAGTAATCTGTAACTAATTATCGTTATTTAGACTTTCCAGATTATTTAGTGCGAGCCTTGATAATCGCATGTCACTGTCTACCAGTACTATGTTTTTTGAGCAACAACACCGGGGGGGGGGGGGGGGGGGGGGGGGCTGAGAGGCTCCACCTAAATATATTTTTCATAGATTCCAGCGAGCCGGTAATGGAGGGTGCATAACACCTAGTACATTAGCGACCCTTGAAAAGTCCAACAGGGTACAAAGAGGGGGGGGGGGGGGGGGGGGGGGGGGGGGGGGGGAGATAGCAACGAGATCCACACAAACAACAACACAACACAACCTACTAACCGAAGCGAATGCAAACACTACTTCCTAACATGTGCCGCCATTAATGACAGGCTACGAAGAACTCTAAACCACATGCAGCTGTAAGGCATTCACAGACGATAGCCAGGAGGCTGACCCTGTACTTCAGGATGTAGAGAGTAATCTCTAACTAATTATCGTTATTTAGATTTTCCTATGCTGCATGAGCATATTCTTCAAGATTATTTAGTGCGAGCCTTGATAATCGCATGTCACGGTCTACCAGTAATATGTTTTTTGAGCAATGACGCGGGGGGGGGGGGGGGGGGGCGGCTGAGAAGATCCACCTGAATATACTTTCCACAGATTCCGGCAAGCCAATAATGAAGGGTGCATAACACCTAGTACATGGGCGACTCTTGAAAAGTCCAACAGGGTACAAAGAGCGGGGGAGATAGCAACAACATCCACACCAACAACAACACAACACAACCTACTAACCGAAGCGAATGCAAACACTACTTCCTAACATGTGCCACCATCAATGACAGATTCCGAAGAACTCTAAACCACACGCAGCTGTAAGGTATATTTAGTGGGATCCGACAGACGACATCCAGGAGGCTGTAAGGCATTGAGTCGAAACCCATAGACGGCAACCGTGAGATGCGTCACCTATGAGCACATCTGGGCTCCAACCAACGTCCACCAATGCCATTTGGGGGAAGGAAGCCTCAAAGGGGGAGGACCGTCAGGGGAGAACGAGGAGATCCAGCGAAGGAGATCAAGGTCCTCGCGACCCAGCATATGATGAGGCGAAGCACTCAAGAGATTTAGAGGACAACAGACCAAGGCATTGTTGCCGACCACCTGGCAGCAAGTGGTGTGTGCAGAAGCCAAGGGGTAGGAGGGTAGTCAGATCGATAACAAGATAGGGATGGGAGAGCAACTGGGGAGAACATAAGGGCACGTCCGGTGCAGATGGGAGCAGGTGTGCTTGTGTCAATGCCTTCAAGAAGGAAAGTGATGTCCACAGACGCCACCACGGCACCATTGATGACCGGAGCCCTGCAAGAAGGAAGGTACATTGGAGGGTCTAAGCTGGCCCCTCCACGATGGCGCCCTCAAGAGGGACACAAAGTTTTTGACGTCGCCACCACCGGCTCCAGGTAACCAGAGCTAGGTTTTCACTAGGAGGAGAGCAACGTGCTACAATTAAAGGGTGGGGAGGCTACATCGACACCTCCAAGAAGGTAAACGGCGTCGGAGGGCATCACCATCGGTCGCACAGATAGGGTCATGCACGGCTTTCACCTAATCTCTACAAACCCATGTACTATATCCCACCGTCTCAAGAACCAGGAGGATGAGCCCAAGACACGACGACGCACAGTCTTCACCGCTGCTAGGCCGCAAGACCCTGCTGCGGGCAAGCAATTGCTCCAAGGCACGGCCATACCATGCCAGCATGCCCCATCGTCTAGCCCTTGACAGCTTGCACAATGCAGTTGGGGGGAGTAAAATGTAGCCGCCGGCCTCGACAGATGGGTCGTACCTGCTATCCGCGTCGATGTCGCAACCTATATCCTGTAGCCGTTGAGAGCTTGCGATCCTATAGCCATGACTTGTCCTCGCATCTCCGTGGCCCCCAGGCCGCGCTCACCAATGCCTAGCTATGCACCAAGGCTGGCCCTCGCCACCCGCCTCACCAATGCCTAAGGATGCTGCCTAGGGGTGGTGGGCGGTGACCCGGCACATCTGAGCCTGCACGCAGCGGAGCAGCAGCCGAACATCCACGCGCCACCCAAGCTTGCTATGACGAGGCCATCTTTTCTGTTGGTCCACTTTGGGAGCATTAGCGACCGAATCCAAGGACCTTTTCTATGACAGTGAGGATGTCCTTGATCTTATTTTGGGCTGAGGTGGAGGAGGAGGATGACGACGAGAATTATGTTTTCCCGGCGCTGATGAAGATGGAGGAGGAGGGGGAGGAGGAGGAGGAGGAGTCTCTTTTCTTGGGGCTGATGAAGATGGAGTCGGACGAGGAGGAATAGAAGGAGACCTCTATCTTCTCGGGGGTGATGGCTCTGGATGAGGAGGGGAGTGATCTCTGTTGGGAGATGGTGAGTGATCATCGGGGGTGGGCGAAGACTCGCAGTCGTCCTCATCATCAGAGGAAAATTGATGGTCAAGCTTAATGAAGACAAAATTCTTGTACAATGTCCCCTTGAAATTCTTGAAGCATGTTCCCATGATTTCTTTTGCTTTTTCTTGACTAACTCCCTGTCATACTCGGCTGGGAAAGTGAAATACTCTAGGATCTTGACATCCCATATGTAATCCTTCTCGCTTTTGGGAACCCCCCACCAGTCATCATCTTTCCCAATCCACTTCATGTACTTAATCGGGATGAAGTCCCTAACAAGTAACCCGAGGATAGTCTTGTATTTGATCAAAGCTATAGGTGGTGAGAGTGGATCCCTGAATTCATCGAACTCAGTAATGTGCCAGTGTGCATTCCTACCAATAGGAATCTTTGACACGCCTCGCTTGGATCTGGCCTTCCTGCTACCCGAACCCTCTGGCTCCTTGGCCGGCGGAGGCTCCTGCTAGAGACACTAAGTAAGCTATGACCCTCTCAATTAATTAGCGTGTGTGGCTACATAGTGACATGATACCAAAGTTACCTAGCCATCTTGGTCATTTTGACCCAGATCGAGCAGGCCGGACGGGGTCCATGGCTGCTCGTTCTCACCGACCTGATTGACACCGTCACCGTTTGTCGGATCATGCGGCTCTCTCGTCCCAGCGATATCAGCTGCTTCTTGTTGCCGATCAGTTCTTCAGCGACGGGGTAACAGGCGATGATGAGTCATGGCTGTGACACAATCGTGGTTAGTTTTGGCCGCGGACAACTACTAATAGCATATGTTCATATATATAATATGTTTAATGCAAAGTCTAATAATAAGTCCACATACAACAAAGTCAAATTATAGCATATGTTCACCTAGAACAGATTCATTGTTTGATTGACCACATACAACAAAGTTAACCTACTCTTCTACGAAACTAAGCCTACATCAACTTCCAAATAAGAAAAGCGATGACCATAGCCATAAATAAAAGCATGACATCTTTCCAAGACCAAGGAGCAATTCTCCTAATCTTCACATCTCTGGCGGGTGGCTTCTCTTCGATCTCTAGTGCCAGCGGATGGCCATGGTTTGCATTCATTGGACCATAGTAGGCCGGTTGCCCTTGGTTTGCAAGGTAGGCTGGATGACTATAGTAGGCCCTCAAAGCTTTAGCTTCTGTGTTGTATTTTTTGTGTAAATTACCAGGGTAGCGATTGACTTGAGCATAGCAATCTTCCCAGGTTCAATAAATCCTAGGCATGTGACCAACATGCACTACATACCATGCCATGGATGCCTATACATTTAAGTAAATTAGGTTGTCATTCAAACATGATGTATTCTTATACAATTTAATATATTTACAAATAACACACGACCATTGCATACATAGGAGTGTTTGGAAAATAGCTATTCACGTGCCTTAGTAATAGTTGTTAGATGTAGGAAAGATATAAAGAATATTTTTTATTCGTTAAAAACCAAATGATGATTTAGAGAGCCAGTTTAAGACTTTTGGATATATTCCTAGAGATGTCTAAGAGTCTTCAGTCTCACTATAAATCCCCCAACCATCGGCGTGAGGTTCTTTCACAAGTATCAGTGCAGGTAAGCTTCTTTTCCAAATTAGTGATACTTTGATCTAAAACTTACATGGTTGGTAGGGGCAAATATGCATCTCATACTATCCCAGGAAAGTGACATGCAAAAACTCATAATAAGATAGGATTGTTGGAAAATATTCCCAGTTTAATGCACAAGGCTACATAACTATGTATTACTTGTAATCTTGCATAAGTTAATAATTATGCATCTTTATGTTGATAGCATGGAGAATTTCATGACAAGTTTGGACATATATTAGTTCTATAGGTCTAAAGTATATATACTCCATCCTCACATCCAAAAACATTGAGCATCGGTGGCACAGTTCCAAAAACATTAAGTACCTGCCTGATGGGAGCGCAGTTGCAATTGCAAGCTACGAGGTGAGGCCAGCCATTGGTTTCACATATGTATCTGACCAAGCTCCAATGATGCACAAGATGGTTTCACAGAGAAAACGTAAGTTTGTTTCACAGAGAAAATGCAAGTACTCTAAAAACAAACTACCATTAACATTCAGATAGCAATTTCTGTCAAGTATTACGAGTCCCTGCTATGTTTATCCTGGTAACCAAAAATAAAATTACACTTTTGTTCTTATCAGTATACTGATGAATAGAGCTGAGCAATGTGCTACTAAGTAACAATGTACTACTTACTAGCAATGCGCCCAGAAACACAAAGAAACAGATAGCACACACTGTGTGGCAAACCTAGGTTCTAGCATTCACAGCTGCATGATCAAACTATATGACAGCACACACTGCATGATCAAACTTATTCAAGTAAGCAGCTGTGGGACATTTCATCAGACACGTAGCGGGCAGTGAGCCACGCACTCACCGGGGAAGCAGTTGTCTGCGTGCTCCTGAAGGCCTCAGCGGCGGGACGGACGGCGCGGTGCTCTGGCTTGGCACAGACAGCACGGTGCTCTGGCTTGGGGTGGTGGATGGTGTGGGGCGGTGCTCCAGCATGGGGAGGTGCTCCAGCGTGGGGCGCACTCCGACGTGGGGCGGTGCTCTGGCATGGGGCGGTGGACGGCGTGGGGCGGTGCTCTGGCGTGGGGTGGTGCTTCGGCGACGCGGGGGGAGGGGTTGGCACGGGGTTGAAATGAATTGGGATAATTTCAACCCACACTACTTTTATAGCAGTAGCTCATCACTGCTGGTTCTGCTTGTAAACCGACAGTGATGGGGCACATCACTGCCGGGTCACTCCCCAAACCGGCAGTGATGTGCTGTAGCAGTTAGGTGTTAAGTTAGGTATTAAGTAGGATAAGTTTTCATTTTCTTTCGAACTCCTCCTATTGGCGCAACGGTTAAGACCCCTCAACTTATCCCCCGAGACCCGTGTTTGAGTCCCAGGCGGCCCAAATTTTTTTGTTCTATTTTATAAATTATTAATTTATTTTGGGAAGTAGCTCATCACTATCGGTTTTGCTTGCAAACCGACAGTGATGGGGCACATCACTGCCGGGTCACTCCCCAAACCGGCAGTGATGTGATGTAGCAGTTAGTTGTTAAGTTAGGTGTTAAGTAGGATAAGTTTTCATTTTCTTTAGAACTCCTCCTACTGGCACAACGGTGAAGACCCCTCAACTTAGCCCTCGAGACCCGTGTTCGAGTCCCAGGTGGCCCAAATTTTTTTGTTCTATTTTATAAATTATTAATTTATTTTGGAAAATAGCTCATCACTGCCAGTTTTGCTTGCAAACCGACAGTGATGGTGTACATCACTGCCGGGTCATTCCCCAAACCGGCAGTGACGTTGTGTACCAGTTTGGTTTAACTTAGGTGTTAAGTAGGATAAGTTTTTGTTTTCTTTCGAACTCGTCCTACTGGCCCAACAGTTAAGACCCCTCAACTTAGCCCTCGAGACCCGAGTTCGAGTCCCAGACAGCCCAATTTTTTGAGTTTAATTTTATAATTGATTAAGCAGTCTAAAGGTCAAAAAGATAAAA